>NW_024730085.1:0-32169 GCF_018991925.1 Homarus americanus | reverse complement strand
AACCGACGATGATTATAACAACCACGACGATGATCAAAACCACGATGATGATTATAACAACCGACGATGATCATAACCACGACGATGATTATAACAACCACGACTATGATTATAACAACCACGACTATGATTATAACAGCCCGACGATGATCATAACCACGACGATGATTATAACAACCACGACGATGATCATAACCGACGATGATTATAACAACCACGACGATGATCATAACCACGACGATGATTATAACAACCGACGATGATCATAACCACGACGATGATAATAACAACCACGACGATGATCATAACCACGACGATGATTATAACAACCACGACGATGATCATAACCACGACGATGATTATAACAACCGACGATGATCATAACCACGACGATGATTATAACAACCGACGATGATCATAACCGTGATTATAACAACCACGACGATGATCATAACCACGACGATGATTATAACAACCACGACGACGATCATAACAACCGACGATGATCATAACCACAACGATGATTATAACAGCACGACTATGATCATAACCACGACGATGCTTATAACCGACGATGATTATAACAACCACGACGATGATCATAACCGACGATGATCATAACCACGACGATGATTATAACAACCGACGATGATCAAAACCGACGATGATTATAACAATCACGACGATGATCACCACACGATGATTATAACAACACGACGATGATCTTATACGACGATGATTATAACAACCACGACGATGATCAAAACCGACGATGATTATAAAATCGACGATGATTATAACAATCCGACGATGATTATACTACCGACGATGATTATAACAACCACGACGATGATCATAACCACGACGATGATTATAACACCACGACGATGATTATAACAACCACGACGATGATCATAACAACCACGACAATGCTCATAACCACGACGATGATTATATCAACCAAGACGATGATCAAAACCACGACGATGATTATAACAATCACGACGATGATCATAACCACGACGATGATTATAACAACCACGACGATGATCAAAACCACGACGATTATTATAACAACCACGACGATGATCGTAACCACGACGATGATTATAACAACCACGACGATGATTATAACAACCACGACTATGATCATAACCACGACGATGATTATAACAACACTACGATGATCATAACCACGACGATGATTATAACAACCACGACGATGATCAAACCACGACGATGATTATAACAACCACGACGATGATCATAACCACGACGATGATTATAACAACCACGACGATGATCATAACCACGACGATGATTATAACAATCACGACGATGATCAAAACCACGACGATGATCAATAATCACGACGATGATTATAACAACCACGACGATGATTATAACAACCACGACGATGATCATAACCACGACGATGATTATAACAACCACGACGATGATCATAACCACGACGATGATCATAACAACCACGACGATGATCATAACCACGACGATGATTATACCAACCACGACGATGATCAAAACCACGACGATGATTATAACAATCACGACGATGATCATAACCACGACGATGATTAAATAACCACGACGATGATCATAACAACCACGACGATGATTATAACAACCACGACGATGATCAAAACCACGACGATGATTATAACAATCACGACGATGATTATAACAATCACGACGATGATTATAACAACCACGACGATGATTATAACAACCACGACGATGATCATAACCACGACGATGATTATAACACCACGACGATGATTATAACAACCACGACGATGATCATAACAACCACGACAATGCTCATAACCACGACGATGATATATCAACCAAGACGATGATCAAAACCACGACTATGATAATAACAATCACGACGATGATCACAACCACGACGATGATTATAACAATCACGACGATGATCAAAACCACGACGATGATTATAACAACCACGACGATGATTATAACAACCACGACGATGATCATAACCACGACGATGATCAAAACCACGACGATGATTATAACAACCACGACGATGATCATAACCACGACGATGATTATAACAACCACGACTATGATTATAACAACCACGACGATGATCAAAACCACGACGATGATTATAACAACTACGACGATGATCATAACCACGACGATGATTATAACAACCACGACTATGATTATAACAACCACGACGATGATCATAACAACGACGATGATTATAACAACCACGACGATGATCATAACCACGACGATGATTATAACAACCACGACTATGATTATAACAACCACGACGATGATCATAACCACGACGATGATTATAACAACCACGACAATGCGATTATAATAACCACGACGATGATCATAGCCACGACGATGATTATAACAAACCAAGACTAATAGATTATAACAACCACGACGATGATCATAACCACGGACGATGACTTCTAACAATCACGACGATGATCAAACCACGACGATGATTATAACAACCACGACGATGATCATAACCACTACGATGATTATAACAACCACGACTATGACTATAACAACCATTTACGATGACTGGCAACCACGACGATGATTATAAGAACCACGACGATGATCATAACCACGACGATGATTATAACAACCACGACTATGATTATAACAACCACGACGATGATCATAGCCACGACGATGATTATAACAACCACGACTATGATTACAACAACCACGACGATGATCATAACCACGACGATGATTATAACAACCACGACGATGATTATAACAACCACGACGATAATCATAACAACCACGACGATGATTATAACAACCACGACGATGATCATAACCACGACTATGATTACAACAACCACGACTAGGATTATAACAACCACGACTATGATTATGACAACCACGACCATGATTACAACCACGACTATGATTATAACACCCACGTCCATGATTACAACAACCACGACTATGATTACAACAACCACGACTATGATTATAACATCCACGTCCATGATTACACCAACCACGACTATGATTACAACAACCACGACTAAGATTACAACAACCACGACTATGATTGCAGCAGCCGGGTTCGCGGTTATAACGTGGCAGCCATGATTATAACAACGACGACTGATTATAACATCACGACTGCCAGTTATATTGCGACCGCTTGATTATAACAACCGACTATGATTATAGCAACAACGACCATGATCCTTAACCACGACCATGATTATAACAACCGACTATGATTGTAACAACCGACCGCCAGTTAGCAACCGACTATGATTATAACAACCGACTTTGATTATAATAACCGCGAATATGATTGCCACCGGCCATGATTACCCAAAAACTTCGACCATGATCATATGCGACCACCAGTTACGCGCCGGCTCTGATTACCCAACAGCCGACCATGATTATAACAGCCACGACCATGGTTATAAAACCACGACAATGATTATAACAACCCACGACTGCGATTATAACAGCCACGATATAGATTATAACAACCCGACCAGTTATAACAGCACAACTATCATTAAATCAGCCATTATGATCGCAGCCGACCGCAGTTATAACAGCGACCATAATTATAGCAACGACGACCGCGGTTATAACAACGCCCGCATTTTAACACCCGACCGCCATTATAACGCTTCCACCGCCAGTCATAACCGCGACCGCCGGTGCCAGCGGCGCAGTACCGCAACCCGTGCGCAGTTATAACAGCCGCCCCGCAAATTATAGCAACCACGACCGCCCAGTTATAACCAACCACGACTATGAAGTCGCCGCCCGCGACAATAATTAAAACAACCCACGACTATGATTATAAAACCACGGCGATGGTTATAACCGCAGCGCAGTTCTAACAACGACACCGCCCAGTCGCCGGCCTGATTATATAACCCAACCCACATTTATGGTTGTAACAATGCTCCCGCCGATTATAACAACAACGGAATATGATTATAACAGCCAGGACCATGATTATAACAGCCGCGACTATGATTATAACAGCAAGACAATGATGATACCATCACGACTATGATTATAAAAACCACGACGGTAATTATATGCGCGTGCCAGTTATAACAACAACGACCATATGATCGCCGACCGCGGTGCTGGCAACCGACAAGTTGTAACAATAACCATGATTATAACGCTTAACGAATAGCAGTTATAACAGCCGGACCGCCGTTATAACATCACGACCATGATTATAACAACCGACGCAGTTATAACAATCAAGACTAGGATACCATCGACTATGAATTATATAACCCGATACCGGTTATAACATTAACGACTATGATTATAACAACCACGACTATGATTATAACAACCAGACTAGGATTATACCATCACGACTATGATTATAACAACCACATCCTTGATTATAACAGCCACGACCATGATTATAATAACCACGACCATGATTATAACATGCGGCTATGAGAAGTTATAACAACCGCGACCATGATTACAACAACAACCGACCCTTGATTATACTTTACGGCTATGATTGTAACCCGACCATGGTATAACAACAACGGCCATATTATAGCAACCGGCCATAATTATAACAACAACCACGACCATGATTATAACAACCGGCCGCGGTTACAGCAGCGACCGCAGTTATAGCAACCATTGCTGTTGCATCACGACCAGCAGTTATAGCCACGACCGCGATTACCAACAACCACGCCCGCAATTATAACAGCCACGACCGCAGTTATATCAGCCGACCATAGTTACCAACAGCCGACCATGATTACCAAGCGGCACGACCCATGATTACCAACAACCACGACCGATTATATAGCCGACCGCCAGTTATAACCGGCACGACCACTGATTTATAACAGCACGGCCATAATTACCAACAACCCGTACGCAGTTATAACAACCACGGCCGCCAATTACCAACAACCACGACCATGATTATAATAACCGGCCGCCAGATATAACAACCGACCGCGGTTATAACAACCGACGACCGCCAGTTATAACAGCCACGACCGCGATTATAACAGCCCGACGCAGTTATAGCCACGGCCGCCATTTATAACAACCACGACCGCCAGTTATACTGTATGCACGACCGCGGTTAACGGCGACCGCAGTTATAACCATTGTGATAATACCAACAGCGACTGCCAGTTATAGCAATCGTACATGATTATAGCCACGACGCCGATTATAACAACCGACCGCGGTTATAGCAACCGACCATGATAATAACAACCGACCGCCGGTATAACAACCTCATTATGATTATAACAGCCACGGCCATGATAATAACAACCACGACCATGAGGTTGCTACTTATCAAACTATGATTATAACAACCGACCGCGGTGCTAACAACCCGACCGCCAGTTATAACCCGACCATGATTATAACAACCGACCGCGGTATAACAGCCAGGCCATGATTATAACATCCACGACTAGCGCCAGTTATAACAACCACGACCATGATTGCAACAGCCACGATACGCGGTACCAACAACCCACGACCGCAATTATAACAACCGACGCGGTATAGCAACCCATTATGATCATAACCGACGTAATTATGTAATACGATTATGATTATAACAACCGCGATACATGATTATAACAACCACGGCCATAATTATAACAACCGACCGCGAGATTACTGCTGGCGACCATGATTATAACAACCGACCGCAGTTATAACAACCGACAGCAGTTATAACGCCGACCGCCAGTTATAACAACACGACCGCAGTTACTAACAGCCCGGCCATGATTATAACGGCACGACCGCAGTTATAACAACCGACTGATTATAACAACCGACTATGATTATAACAGCCGTATAATTATAACAACCGGTATGATTATAACCGGCCGCAGTATGCCGACCTGATTATAACAACCCGACCATGATTATAGCCGACCGCAGTTGCCAACAACCGACCATGATTGTAGCAACCACGACCGCAGATTATGTAACCACGGCCATAGTATAACCACGGCCATCATTATAACATAACCGATATGATTATAACAACCACGACCATGATTATAACAACCGACTATGATAATAACAACCGACTACCAGTTATAACCACGACCATCATTATAACCTTGACCATGATTATAACAGCCGGCAAGTGCCAACGCCGACTGTGCTGCTTCCACGGCTATGATTGTAACAACCACAACCGCGTTATAACAACCTGACCGCGAGATTATAACAACCGACCGCAATTTATAACCCGACCGGCAGTTATAGCATGTACGGCCATGGTTATAACGGCGACCGCAGTTATAACAACCCGACCATGATTACTGTAACCACGACCATGATTATAGCCGCCCATAGTATAACGCCCGACCATAGATTACCATAACCACGACCGATTACTGTAGCCACGACCATGATTTAACGCAGACACTCGACCATGATTGCCGCTTAACCGACCGGGATTATAACACGACCATGATTACCATAACCACGACTATGAGTTATAGCGACCATGGTTATAACAACCACGACCATGATTATAACATACGGCCGCCGTGCTTTCTCAACCGACCGCCAGTTATAACAACCGACCATGGTTATAATAACCGCCGCGGTTATAACCCGACCATGATTACCAACAACCACGACCATGATTACCAACAACCGGCCATGATTATGTAGCCACGACCATGGTGCCAACAACCCGACCATGATTACCAACAACCCGTATAATTATAACAACCGGCAAACATTATATAGCCACGACAGCGATTGCCAACAGCCACGTGCCAGTTATAACAACCACGACTATGATAATGCAAAATACCGTTATAAACAATCACGACCATGATTATAACAGCGACCGCCGGTTATAACAACCGACCGATTACCATAACAGCACGGCGCAATGTAACGGCATTGCTGGTACCAACAACCTCGACTGCAATTATAGCAACCACGACCGCGGTTATAACAACCGACGCGATTGCATAACAGCACGGCCGCCAATTACCAACAACCGGCCATGATTATAACAACCGACCGCGTTATAACAACCCGACCATGATTATGGCCGACCGCCAGTTATAACAGCCGTATAATTTATAACCCAACCATTATCATTGCTAACAACATTATGATTGCCTTAGCCGACCGCAGTTGTAACGGCACGACTATGATAATAACAGCCACGACTGAGATTACTGTAGCCGTACATCATTACAACAGCCACGATAGCGTTATAACAACCACGACCGCCCGTTATAGCAACCGTACCAATTAATAACAGCCACGACCAGTTATAACAGCCACAGCCACCCAGTTATAACAGCGACGCGGGTTATAACGGCGACCGCGTACCATAGCCACGACCATGATTATAACAACCCGATATGATTATAACAGCCGACTATGATTGTAACCGACCGCGGTTATGGCAGCCATTATGATTATAACGCCGCCCATAATTGCAACCACGACCGCCGATTGCCAACAACCACGTCGCCAGTTATGAACGCCACGACCATGATTATATGAACCTCGACCGCGGTATAACCCGGCCAGGATTATAACCAAGCACGACGCGGTTATAACAACCGACTATGATTATAACAGCCACGTGCCAATTTATAACAGCCACGACCGCCAGTTATAACAACCGGCCGCAATTATAACGGCGAGCCATCGGTATAACAACCCGTATGAGTTATAACAACCGCATTGCGGTGCAACCAACCGACTGCGATAATAACAACCCGTGACTATGATTATGTAGCCACGACCCATCGCCCACCATGGCGTAGCAGTTATAGCAACCGACCGTATTACCTTGCTGCTGCCATGGTTATATGTACGACCGCAATGATTATAACAACGCGGCCGCGGTTATATAGCCACGACCATGAGCCTGTGGCCCGACCATGATTATAACAGCGACGCGTTATAACAACTGACTGCCAGTTATAACAGCCGACTATGGTGCAGCCACGGCGCTAATTATAACAGCGGCCATGATTATAACCGGCATAATTATAACAGCCGACCATGGTTATAACAGCCACGATATGATTATAGCAACCACGACCGCGATTATAACAACCCGGCCATGATTGCCGCCAGCAGCCGCCAATTATAGCAGCCGACCATCATTATAACAACCGGCCGCGAGTTATAACAACCGACCGCCTGGTTATAACAACCGACTGTGATGTGCTGGCGGCTATGAACATAACAAAGCCACGAACCATCATTACAAGCAAGCCACGACCATGATTGCGCCGACCAGCGGTTATAACAGCCCACGACTATGATAATAACGGCCACGACTGTGAGGTTACGCAGCCACAGCCGCAGTTATAGCAACCGACCATGATTATAACAACCACGACCATGATTCGCAACCGACCATGAGGTTATAACAACCACGACCGCGGTTACTATAGCCGACTATGATTACTAACAACCACGTACAGGTGCAGCAACCGACGACCGCGGTTATATGGCCGCCCATAATTATAACAACCACGACCATGATTATAGCGCAACCGACCGCCAGTTATAACAACCACATTCATGATTACTGTAGACACCGACCGCGGTTATAACAACCGACCAGGTTATAACCAAACACGACCATGTGATTATAACAACCACGACTATGAACCTAACAACCGACCATGGTTATAAACAACCACATGCCAGTTATAACAACCGGCCTTAATTATATCAGCCGACCGCAGTTATAACGCCCGACCATGAGTTATAACATACGTTGGATTATAACAACCACGACCAGTTATATCAGCGGCCGCGGATTACTGCTGGCCGCCATGATTACTGGCCGACCATGGTTATAACAACCGACCGCGATTATATGGCGACCAGCAGTTATAACAACCACGACCATGATTGCTGGCCACGACTATGATTATAGCAACACGGCCGCAGGTATAACAGCGATATGATTACCAACAACCACGGCGCGGGTATAACAAGCCACGACCGCGGTTATGGCGACCGTATGTAACCGACCGCCAGTTATAACAGCGGCGCGGTTACCAAACAGCCGGCGGCCGCCGTTATAACAACCGACCATGATTATAACAGCCACGGCCATGATTATAACAACCACGACCATAGTTATAACAACCGACTATGGTAATACCAACAGCATTTATGATTATAACCAATGCGACGCCAGTTATAACAACCGACCGTTATAACAACCGGCCATAGTTATATAGCCACGACCGCCCGATGTATAAGCCACGACCATGGTTATAACACCCTCAGCTGTGATTATGTGGCCATTAGCAGTTACTAACGCCCGACCGCCCGGTGCTGCTGGCGACCGCAAATTACTGCCAACGACCATGATTATAACAACCCGATACCAGTTATAACAACCACGACCATGATTATGTAACCGACCGCCCAGTTATAACAGCCAGGATACGGTTATAGCATCACGACCAGGTGCATAACAACCCGCCGCGATTACTGCCAACCCGACTATGATTATAGCAACCACGTGCAGTTAACAACCACGTATGATTATATAACCGACTGATCGCCGACAATAATTATAGCCGCGATTGCCAGTTATAACAGCGCGACCGCCAGTTATAACAACCATACCGTTATAACAACCCGACGCAGTTATAACCCGACGCGGTTATAACAACCACGACCGCAGTTATAACAGCAGCCATGATTATAATAACCAAGGCCATAATTATAACAGCGTACGCCAGTTATAGCATTGCTTGATTATATATACGACGTTATAGCGGCGACTATGATAATACTTAACCGACTATGATTGTAGCAACCACGACCGCCAATTATAACGCCCGTGCGGTTATAAAACCGGCCATGGTTATAGCGAAACCGCCAGTTATAACAGCCACGACCGCTGGTCTGCGCTCGGCTAGCAGTTATAGCAGCCGACCGCGGTTATAACCACGACCGCATTATGCGCCACGACGCAGTTATAACAACCACGATATGATTGTAACAGCCTCGACGCTATAATTTAACGCCCGACCGCGATTCACTAACAACCACGACCATGGTTTATATGGCCGACCATGATTATAACCGCCGGCCATAATTATATCAGCCGACCATGATTATAACCAGCCGACCGCAGTTATAACAACCACGCCCATGATTATAACAGCCGACCGCCGTTTATAACAACCGACCGCCAGTTACTAACAGCCATTGCCGGTTATAACGGCCGACCGCCAGTTATAGCAACCGACCGCAGTTATAACAACCGGCCGCCGTTATAACAACCACGACCATATTCTGTATTACGACCAGCGGTTATAACAACCGACCGCCCGTTATAGCAACCATTCGGTAAGCCACCAACAGCGACTATGATTATAACGTCCACGGCCGCAGTTACCAACAGCGACCGCGGTTATATAACCGGCCATGATTGCCAACAACCGATAGCGGATATTAACCACGACCGCGATTGCCTTGTATAAACTGCCAGTTACCATAACAACCCACGACCATGATTATGCTGTACGACCGCCAGTTGTAACAGCCACGGCGCAAACGCAGCAACCGACCATGGTCCTGTAACCACGACCATGATTACCATAGCCGACCATGATTATAACCGGCGCGTTTATAACAACCACGGCGCGAGCCTGCCAGCCATTATCATTATAACAACTTCCACGACCGCAGTTATAACAGCCGTGCCAGTTGTAGCCGGCTGTGATAATAACAACCACGAGCTATGATTATAGCAGCGGCCATCGACCACCGCCCAACCGTACTTGATTATAACAACCCGACCGCGGTGCAACAACCACGGCTGCAGTAATAACAACCACATTATGATTACCATAGCCACAACCATGATTATAACAACCACGGCATGATTGCCCAACCACGACCGCGGTTATAACCACGGTAGCAGTTATAACAACCCACGACAGGTTATAGCAACCACGGCTACTGATTGCAACCGACCGCCCAGTTATAACAGCCACGACCGCCAGTTATAGCAACCACGCCTCAATTATAACAGCCACGACCGCGGTACCATAGCGACCATGATTACCAACAACCACGACCATGATTCTATACAGACCTCGACCGCCAGTTATAACAACCCGCGACCGGGATTATAAACGACCATGATTACCTGCTGCCACGACTACAGTTATAACAACCCGACCGCCGGTTACTGGCGGCGCGAGTTATATAGCCACGGCCATAATTACGTAACGGCCATCGTTACTGCAGCAACGACCATCGGTATAACAGCCACGACCGCCCAGTTACCAACAACCACGACTATGTGTCTGGCCGACTATGATTACAACAGCCACGACCATCGTTATAACAACCCGACCGTTACTGCTTAACCACGACCGTTATAACAACCCGACCATGGGTTATAGCCCGACCGTTATAACAACAAGCGACGTATAACAACCACGACCGCTTAGTTATAACCAACCCGACCATGATTATAACAGCCACGGCTGGGTTAACAACCGGCTATGATTGCAGCAGCACGACGCAGTTATAACAACCGTACCAAATTGTAGCAACCACGTATGATTATAACAACCACATATAGTGCAGCAACCCGACCATGATTATAACAGCCGACCTTGGGTTATATGGCCGACCGCGGTGCCAACAACCGACGCGGATTATAACAACCGTATAATTGCAACAACCGACCATCATTACCAACAACCACGACCATGATTATAACAACCACGACCGCGTTATAACCGACTGCAGTAATAACAGCCGACTAACCAGTTATAACAACCACGACCCATCATTACAACAACCGACATGATTACTTAACCAAGCCACGACCGCGGTTATAACAACCCACATTGCCGATAATAACAACCGACGTAGTTATAGCAACCACAACCATGAGTTATAACAACACGATAGCGATTACCAACAGCGACGCGGATTATATGGCAAACCCATGATTATAACAGCCACGTCGCGAGTTATAACAGCATTCGCCAGTTATAGCCACGACCGCGGTTATAACAGCCACGACCGCCCAGTTATAGCCACGCCCGCAATTATAACAACCACGACCGCGGTTACCTTAACCGTGCCAGTTACTGCTGGCCGACGCGATTATGAACCTCGACCGCCCAGTTACAACCCAGCCACGACAGGTTGCCTTAAACATTATGATTAAACAACTAACCGGCTATGATTATAACTTAACCGACCATGATTATAGCGGCAGCGACCGAGTTTTTTGACAGCGACCGTGATTATAACAGCCACAGCCGATTATGCTACTCGACCATGATTATAACAACCGCGACTACTGAGTTATAACCGTGACGCGGTCAGTAACCGGCTATGATGTGTAACCGATCATGGTTATAATTACCGCGGCCGTGAGGTTGTCTCTCGACCATGGTTATACCATGCAATTTGGTTATAACATGACTATGTCATGCGCGACTATAATTATAACAACACGACGTGATTATAACAATCACGACCATGATTATAACAACAACGACCATGATGATATAAGCCGACCGTGTATAACAGCGGGATAGTGGTTATAACCGGCATGAGTTATAATAATAACTCCCATGATTATAATAATCACGACCGAGATTATATAAACCACGATCATGATTATGAAACCGTCATGATTATAACATACGTACGACTATTATTAGTTGCGAGCCGATTTAGCGATTCGACCGCGGTTTACAACCGACTATGGGTATAACAATGACGTATGATTATAACAACCGACTGTTATTATAACAGCACGACTGTTATTACTTACCCGACGGTGATTATAACAACCAGGACCGTGATTATAACGGACCGTGGTTATAACGATACCGCGCTATGACAGCCGACAGTGATTATAACATTCTGCGATTATGATTATAACACAACTGCATTTATAACAGCCACGAACATGATTATAACAACCACGACCGTGATTATAACAACCGACCGTGATTTTAACAACCGGGATGATTATAACAGCCGCGACCGCGTGGCTAGGAACGTCTATAATTTATAACACGCCCATGATTATACCAGGCAAGCTATGATTATACTACCGACCGCGGTTTTAACAAAGACGACCGCGACTATAACTACGACCATGATTATTAAGCAACCCGACCGTGGTTATAACACTCACGACCGTGGTTATAACAAGACGATTGTTATAACAACCCGACGCGATTATGCGCGCCGACCTGTGATTATAAACGCACGACTTGATTATAACAACCACGACAATGATTATATAACTACTACCGCCAGTTATAACAGCCATGATGGTTAACGCGCCACATTGATTAAGGAGCTTAACCACTAATAGTTATAATGCCCGACGCGTTGTTAAGGCAACCGCCGTTATTGTAGCCAGGACCATCATTATAACCACGACCATGATTATAACAACCGTGGCCGCAGTTATAACACCAGGACCATGATTATAACCGGCCATTATTATAACACGACCGTGAGTTCTAATAACCAGGACCATGATTATAACCCGACCATGATTATAATAACCCGACCATGATTATAACAACCCAGGACCATAATTATAACCCGATATGATTTTAATAGCCGATCGCAGTTATAACAACCCGACCATGATTATAACAACCACGACCATGATTATAACACCGCTGAATGTTTACACCAGTCGACCGCGTTGACAACAGCCGACTATGATTATAATAACAACGACTATGATCATAATAGCGGCTATGATTATAACAGCACAACCATAATATCACTGCGCCAACCATGATTATAACAACCAGGACCGATTTTGCCTCGGCCATGGTTATAATAACCACGCCCATGATTATAACAACGACGAATATGAATATATACAACCACGACTATAATTATAATAACCGACCGCAGTTATAACAACCACGACCGCTGATTATAACAACCGCATGACCATTATTGTAATCCGACCATGATTATAACAACCACGACCATGATTATACTTAGCAACGACCGCCAGTGATAAAGCCACAGCCTGGTTTATAATAACCACGCCATGATTATAAAACCACGAATATGATTTATCAACAGCCACGACTATGACTATATAACCACGACCGCGGTTATATGCTCTGACCATTATAATAACCGCGATCATGATTATAAATCCCGACCGCCGATTATAACAACCGACCATGATTATAACCACGACCATGTTTGTAATAACCACAATCATGATTATAACCACGTCCATATTATAGTAACCACGACCGCAGTTACAACAACCACGGCCGTGGATTATAGCAACCACGACTAGTTATAACAACCGACCATGATTGTAACCACCGACCGCGATGTATAACCGGCCATGATTAATAACCCATTTACGGTTATAGCCATAGCCAGTTATATCCGCGACCATGATCATGCCACGACCGTAGATTACCTGCCAAGCCACGACCATGATTATAACCAGCCACCGTTCACCATAACCCGTGCGCCGGTTATAACAACCGACCATGATTATAAACGACCATTATTATGATGACTATGATTATAACAACCACGTGCATGATTATAACAACCGACCGTGATTATAACAGCGTAGCGATTATGTTTGTTATTATAGCCTCGACAGAGTTACAACTGAGCGAATTGTTATGATCGAGTGAATGACGACCTTGATTATGACCATGACCATGATTATAACCCGCCGACATGTTACCAACAACCACGACTGCTTGATTATAACAACAGCTACTATGATTGTAACCCGACTGTGATTATATCAACCACGTCGCGGTTATTAACCAATGACCGTGATTATAACTAGACCATGATTATAACAGCCCGGTATGATTATATCAGCAACGGATATAATCGATAACCGCGCCTCAATTATCTTTCGCTTGACCTTGATTATAGCAATCCCGACCGCCAATTATTGCAACAACTATAATGAGTATTAAGCGGCCATGGTTGTAAGCTTCCTGGACCATGATTTATAGCGGCCATGATTATATGCCACTACCATGATTTAATAAATCACGACCATGATTATAACAACGATCGCAGTTATATAGCCGACTATGATTGTAACAACCATGATTGGATCCGACCATGATTATAACAACCGACTATGTTGTAACAAGCGCGGTTATAGATTTAACGGCAATTGTAGTTATAACAACCGACTATGATTATATCGCGGCTACGTGGTTATTACATACGACTATTATTATAACACCTCGACTGTGATTGAACTAGACCGCAAATTATAACGACGACTATGAATATTACAACCCGACCGGGATTATATAGACGATGATTATATAGCACGACTGAGATTATAGCAACACGACCGTGATTATAACAACACGACTATGAGTTATATCTCCATGACCGTGAGTTATAACCTAGATATGATCGCCAATTGTACAACAGCGTTATACTTGACTATGATTATTTTTAGCAACGTTATACTCCGGGACAGTGATTATAACAACACGGCGAGTTATAACAACCCGATCATGGTTATAACACTCACGTACTGATTATAATAAGACGACTATGATTATAACGACCGACCATGATTACGGAACCTCGACCATGATTATAACAACCATGACCATGATTATAACAACCACTAGCCTTGTTATAACCATTAGTATGATTATATCTCCGACGATGATTATAACACCTGGACTGATTATAATCGCCATTGTTATACCCGAGCTGATTCTCTTATCGACTTCTGATTATTGGGACTTTGACAGTGATTATACTGCTTGACTGTTATGAATGATAACAGCCGCAATTATCGCCTTTGACCATGATTATATTTATCATGTCTATGATTATAACAACCATGACTATGATTGCAACAACCACGAGCCAGTTATATAACAACCACGACTGTAGTTAAAAACGATAGCAGTTATAACAGCGGCCGTGATTATAACACTTTCCGCGTTGGTTATTACCTATTATTTATAACAACCCGACTTGTTTGACTATGATTATAACAGCCGCGACATGATTAAAGAAACACGATCATGATTGTAACAACCGCGAAATGAGTTATAAAACCGGACGTGATTATAACCACGATCATTATTATAATATACGGGGTTTGTTGCCGAGACCATGATTATTACAAGCGACCTGGTTATAATAACCACGACCGTAATTATAACAACGGACACAATTTACAGCCGACCGCGGTTTTGTATTACAATCGCTTTTGACCATGATTATAACAACCCGACCGTGTTTATCTTACCGCTAGCCATGTTTATTACAATCGTCACGACCGCAGTTATAATAGTTATAATATAGCGACTATGATCATAACGACTATTATTATAGCAACGGCGATCGCCGGTTATAACAGCGACTATGGATTTGATAACGGCTGGATATGATTTATAAACAGCCCAGATTTATAACCCACGCCCATGATTATAATAACCACGATTATGAATAATAACTACGACCATGATTATTACAACCGACCATGATTATAACAACCACGACCATGATTATAACAACCGACAATTATCACAACCACGACCATGATTATAACAACCTCGACCAGGATTATAACAACCACGACCATGTTTATAACAACCACTACCATGCTTATAACAACCACGACCATGATTATAACAACCGCCCGTGATTATAACAACCATGACTATGATCGCATACAACCATTATTATAGCAACGACGATCATGATTATAACATCACGACTATGATTATAACAACCGACCGTTAAACACCAAGACTATGATTATATCGCGACCATGATTATCAACGCACGACCGCGATTATAACACCTCGACCATGATTATACTAACTAAGCCAGGATTATAACAACCACGACCATGTTTATAACAACCACTACCATGCTTATAACAACCTGACCATGATTATAACAACCACGCCCATGATTATAACAACCATGACTATGATCATAACCACGACCATTATTATATAACGACGATCGCCAGTTATAACAACCACGACTATGATTATAATAACCACGACCATGATTAAAACAACAAGACTATGATTATATCACCCGAGACCATGATTATAACAACCACGACAATTTCACAACCACGACCGCCAGTTATAACAACCACGACCAGGATTATAACAACCGACCCATGTTTATAACAACCACTACCATGCTTATAACAACCACGACCATGATTATAACAACCACGCCCATGATTATAACAACCATGACTATGATCATAACCACGACCATTATTATAGCAACGACGATCGCGATTATAACAACCACGACTATGATTATAACCCGACCATGATTAAAACAACCAAGACTATGATTATATCACACGACCATGATTATAACAATCATGACCGTGATTATAGCAACCTCAACCATGATTATAACAACTACTACCATGATTATAACAACCACGACCAAGATTATAATAACAACGACCATGATTATAACATCCACGACCATGATTATACCAACCACGTCATGATTATAACAACCACGACAATGATTATAACGACCACGACTATGATCATAACCATGACCACAATTATGACATCACAACCATGATTGCGTCATCCACTAACATGATTATAACAGCCACGACCATGATTATAACACATACGACCATGATTATACTAACCCACGACGCCGTTTATAACAACCACTACCGCGACAATTACAACCCGACCATGATTATATCAACCACGACCATGATTATAACATCCACGACTATATCATAACCCGCGCCCGTGATTATGACATCACGACCATGATTATAACAACCGACCATGGTTATAACAACACGACCCATGATTATAACAACCACGATCATGATTATAACAACCGACCATGATTATAACAACCAGACCATGATTATAACAACCACGACCGAGATTATAATAACCACGATCATGATTATAACCCGACCATGATTATAACAACCACTACCGCGAGCTATTACAACCACGATCGCCAGTTATAACAACTACGACCACGATTATACTAACCACGACCATGATTATAACAACCACTTCCATGACTATTACAACCACGACCATGATTATAACAACCCTACGACCATGATTATAACAACCCGACTATAAGCATAACCACGACCATGATTATGACATCACGACCATGATTATAACAACCACGACCATGATTATAACAACCACGACCATGATTATAACCACGACCGCAGTCATAACAACCACGACCATGATTATAATAACCACGACCATGATTATAACAACCACGACAATGAGTTATAACAACCACGACCATGAATATAACAACCACGACCATCATTATAACACCCACGACCATGATTATAATAACCACGAACATTATTATAGCAACCACTACCATGATTATAACAACCACAACTATGATTATAATATCCACGACCATGATTAAAACAACCAAGACTATGATTATAACAACCACGACCAGGATTATAACAACCACGACCATGTTTATAACAACCACTACCATGCTTATAACAACCACGACCATGATTATATCACCCGACCATGATTATAAAACCACGACCATGATTATAACACCTACGACCATGATTATACTAACCACGATTATGATTATAACAACCATGACCATGATTATAACAACCACAACCATGATTATAACAACCACTACCATGAGTTATAACAACCACGACCAAGATTATAATAACAACGACCATGATTATAACATAAAATGACAACCGTCGCAATTATAACAAATCGACAATGATTATAACAACCCGACTATGATCATAACCATGACCACAATTATGACATCACAACCATGATTATATCAACCCGACCATGATTATAACAACAACTATACTTATATCTCCCGACCATGATTATAACACCTAGGACTATAATCGCAAACCACGAGCTTGATCATAACCGACCATGATTATAATAATACAAACATTATTATAGCAACCACTACCATGATTATAACAAGCACGACCATGACTATAACAACCACGCCCATGATTATAGCAACCATGACTATGATCATAACCAAGCATGATTATAACAACCGACCATGTTATACGATATGATTATAACAACCACGACCATGATTACAACCATGCGACCTTAACAATCACGACTATGATTATAACAACGGCAGCCATGATTATAACAACCACGACCATGATTAAAACAAGCAATACCATGATAATAACAACCACGACCATGATTATAACAACCACGACCAAGATTATCAACCATGACCATGATTATAACACCCGACCATGATTATAACACCCGACCACGATTATAACAACTACGATCATGATTATAACAACCCGACAATGATTATATCAACCACGAATATGGTCGAAACCACGACCACAATTATGACATCCACGACCATGATTATAACCACGACCATGATTATAACAACCACGGCCATGATTATAACAACCACGATCTTGATTATAACAACCGACGTGATTATAAAAACCAGACCATGATTATAACAACCACGACCATGATAATAAAAACCATGACCAAGATTATAACAACCACTACAATGACTATTACAGCCACAACCGCGAGTTATAACATACGACCATGATTATACTAACCACGACCATGATTATAACATCCACTATCACGACTATTACAACCACGACCATAATTATAATATCACGACCATGATTTTTAACAACCACGACTATAATCATAACCACGAGAATTACTGACAACCACGACCATGATTATAACAACCACGACCGCGAGTTATAACAGCCACGACCATGATTATACCTATGACCATGATTATAACAACCACGACCGTGAGTTATAACAACCACGACCATTATTATAACAACCACGACCATAGTCATAACAACCGACCATGATTATAACAGCCACGACTATAATCATAACCTCGACCATGATTATGACATCACGACCATGATTATAATAACCAAGACCATGATTATAACAACCACGACCATGATTATAACAACCACGACTATAATCATAACCGACCACCAGTTATGACATCCACGACCATGATTATAATAACCACGACCGTGATTATAACAACCACGACCATGATTTTAACAACCACGACTATAATCATAACCATGAGAATGATTATGACATCCACGACCATGAATATAACAACCAAGACCATGATCATACCATCCACGACCATGATTATAGCACCTACGACTATGACCATAAACCACGAGCATGATCACCATCCATGATTATAGCAACCACGACCATGTTTGTAAGAACCATGACCATAATTATAACAACCACGACTATTATTATAACACCCACGACCATGATTATAACACCCACGACCGCGATTATAACAATGACGACCATGATTATAACAACCACGACCATAATTATAACAACCAGGACCATGATTGTAACAAACACAACCATGATTATAAAAACCACAACCATGATTATAACCACCACGACCATGATTATACAAACAACGACCATGATTATAATAACCACAACCATGATTATACTAACCACGACCATGATTATAACAACTACGATCATGATTATAACAACCACGACAATGATTATATCAACCACGAATATGATCGAAATCACGACCACAATTATTACATTCACGAAAATGATGATAACAACGACGACCATGATTATAACAACCACGACCATGATTATAACAACCACGATCTTGATTATAACAACCACGACCTTGATTATAAAAACCAGACCATGATTATAACATCGACGACCATGATAATAATAACCACGACCATGATTATAACAACCACGACCATGATTATAACAAACTCTACAATGACTATTACAACCACGACCATGATTATAACACCTACGCCCATGATTATACTAACCACGACCATGATTATAACAACCACTACC
This sequence comes from Homarus americanus, assembly GCF_018991925.1. Lineage (NCBI taxonomy): Eukaryota > Metazoa > Arthropoda > Malacostraca > Decapoda > Nephropidae > Homarus > Homarus americanus. The sequence goes on along the minus strand of NW_024730085.1, from coordinate 11,167 downwards.
ATGACTATTACAACCACGACCATAATTATAACATCCACGACCATGATTTTAACAACCACGACTATAATCATAACCATATCCATGATTATGACAACCACGACCATGATTATAACAACCACGACCATGATTATAACAACCACGACCATGATTATAACAACCACGACCGCGGTTATAACAACCACTACCATGACTATTACAGCCACGACCATGATTATAACAACCGACCGCTGATTATAACAAACGCGGCTATAATCATAACCACGACCATGATTATGACATCACGACCATGATTATAACAACCCGACCATGATTATAACAACCACGACCATGATTATAACAACCACGACCCTGATTATAACAACACGATCGCCAGTTATAACCACGACCATGATTATAACAACCACTACCATGACTAGCCACAGCCACGACCATGATTATAACACCTATGACCGCGTTATACTTACCACGACCATGATTATATAACCACATCTATAATCGCCAACACGACCATGATTATGACATCCCGACCATGATTATAATAACCACGACCGTATTATAATAACCACGACTATAATTATAACAACCACGACCGCTTGATTATAACAACCACGATCATGATTATAACATTCACGACCATGATTATAACAACCACTACCATGACTATTACAACCACGACCATGATTATAACAACTACGACCATGATTATACTAACCCCGACCATGATAATAACAAACACTACCATGACTATTACAACCACGACCATGATTGTAACAACCGTACGACCATGATTATAACAACCACTACTATAATCATAACCACTACCATGATTATGACATCCACGACCATGATTATAACAACCACGACCATGATTATAACAACCACGACCATGATTATAACAACCACGACCATGATCATAACAACCACGACCATGATTATAACAACCACGACTATAATCATAACCTCGACCATGATTATGACATGCACGACCATGATTATAACAACCAAGACCATGATAATAACAACCACGACCATGATTATAACAACCACGACCATGATTATAACAACCACGACCATGATTATAACAACCACGACCATGATTAAAACAACCACGACTATGATTATACCATCCACGACCATGATTATAGCACCTACGACTATGACCATAAACCACGAGCATGATCATGACCACGACCATGATTATAGCAACCACGACCATGATTGTAAGAACCATGACCATAATTATAACAACCACGACTATGATTATAACACCCACGACCATGATTATAACACCCACGACCATGATTATAACAATGACGACCATGATTATAACAACCACGACTATGATTATAACAACCACGACCATGACTGTAACAAACACAACCATGATTATAACAATCACTACCATGACTATTACAACCACGACCATGATTATAACACCTATAACCATGATTATACTTACCACGACCATGATTATAACGACCACGACTATAATCATAAACACGACCATGATTATGACATCCACGACCATGATTATAATAACTACGACCGTGATTATAACAACCACGACCATGATTATAGCAACCACGACCATGATTATAACAACCACGATCATGATTATAACAACCACGACCATGATTATAACAACCACTACCATGACTATTACAACCACCACCATGATTATAACACCTATGACCATGATTATACTTACCACGACCATGATTATAACAACCACGACTATAATCATAACCACGACCATGATTATGACATCCACGACCATGATTAAAATAACAACGACCGTGATTATAACAACCACGACCATGATTATAACAGCCACGACCATGATTATAACAGCCACTACTATAATCATAACCACTACCATAGTTATGACATCACGACCATGATTATAACAACCACGACCATGATTATAACAACCACGACCATGATTATAACAACCACGACCATGATCATAACAACCACGACCATGATTATAACAACCACGACTATAATCATAACCTCGACCATGATTATGACATGCACGACCATGATTATAACAACCAAGACCATGATAATAACAACCACGACCATGATTATAACAACCACGACCATGATTATAACAACCACGATCATGATTATAACAACCACGACCATGATTAAAACAACCACGACTATGATTATACCATCCACGACCATGATTATAGCACCTACGACTATGACCATAAACCACGAGCATGATCATGACCACGACCATGATTATAGCAACCACGACCATGATTGTAAGAACCATGACCATAATTATAACAACCACGACTATGATTATAACACCCACGACCATGATTATAACACCCACGACCATGATTATAACAATGACGACCATGATTATAACAACCACGACTATGATTATAACAACCACGACCATGACTGTAACAAACACAACCATGATTATAACAATCACTACCATGACTATTACAACCACGACCATGATTATAACACCTATAACCATGATTATACTTACCACGACCATGATTATAACGACCACGACTATAATCATAAACACGACCATGATTATGACATCCACGACCATGATTATAATAACTACGACCGTGATTATAACAACCACGACCATGATTATAGCAACCACGACCATGATTATAACAACCACGATCATGATTATAACAACCACGACCATGATTATAACAACCACTACCATGACTATTACAACCACCACCATGATTATAACACCTATGACCATGATTATACTTACCACGACCATGATTATAACAACCACGACTATAATCATAACCACGACCATGATTATGACATCCACGACCATGATTAAAATAACAACGACCGTGATTATAACAACCGACCGCCAGTTATAACAACCCGTGCATGATTATAATAACCACGACCATGGATTATAACAACCACTACAGCTATTACAACCACGACCATGATTATAACAACTACATTACGACCAGTTATACTAACCCGACCATGATTATAACAACCACTACCATGAGCTATTACAACCACGTGACCATGATTGTAACAACCCTACGGCCATGATTATAACAACCACGACTATAATCATAACCACTACCATGATTATGACATCCACAACCATGATTATAACAACCACGACCATGATTATACTAACCACGACCATGACTATAACAGCCACTACCATGACTATTACAACCACGACCATGATTATAACAACCACGATCATGATAATAACAACCGACCATGATTATAACAACCGACCATGATTATAACAACCACGATCATGATTATAACAACCGACCATGATTAAAAACAACCATGACTATGATTATACCATCGACCATGATTAGCACCTCGACTATGACCATAAACCACGAGCAAGCAGTCGCGACCACGACCATGATTATAGCAACCGCGACCATGATTGTAAGAACCATGACCATAATTATAACAACCACGACTATGATTATAACAACCACGACCATGATTATAACACCCACGACCATGATTATAACTATTGACGACCATGATTATAACAACCACGACTATGATTATAACAACCACGACCATGACTGTAACAAACACAACCATGATTATAACAATCACTACCATGAGCTATTACAACCACGACCGTGATTATACACCTATAACCATGATTATACTTACCCGACCATGATTATAACAACCACGACTATAATCGCAAAACGACCATGATTATGACATCGACCATGATTATAATAACACGACCGTGATTATAACAACCGACCATGATTATAACAACCACGACCGCGAGTTATAACCACGATCATGATTATAACAACCACGACCATGATTATAACAACCACTACCATGACTATTACATCACGACCATGATTATAACACCTATGACATGATTATACTTACCACGACCATGATTATAACAAACCACTATAATCGTAACCACGACCATGATTATGACATCACGACCATGATTAAAATAACAACGACCGATTATAACAACCACGACCATGATTATAACAACCACGACCATGATTATAACAACCACGACCATGATTATAACAACCACTACCGCGACTATTACAACCGACCATGATTATAACAACTACGACCGAGTTATACTAACCCCGACCATGATTATAACAACCACTACCGTGACTATTACAACCACGCCATGATTGCCAACCCCACGACCATGATTATAACAACCACGACTATAATCATAACCCTACCATGATTATGACATCACGACCATGATTATAACAACCACGACCATGATTATACTAACCCGACCATGATTATAACAACCACTACCGTGACTATTACAACCGACCGCCATGATTATAACAACCACGATCATGATTATAACAACCGACTATGATTATAACAACCCGACTATGATTATAACAACCGACCATGATTATAACAACCACGACAATGATTATAACATACGATCATGATTATAACACGACAATGATTATAACAACCACTACCATGATTATAGCAACCACGGCCATGATTGTAACAACCTACGACCATGATTATAACAACCACGACTATAATCATAACCACTACCATGACTATTACAACCACGACCATGATTGCGCAACCCTACGACCATGATTATAACAACCACGACTATAATCATAACCACTACCATGATTATGACATCACGACCATGATTATAACAACCGACGCGATTATACTAACCCGACCATGATTATAACAACCACTACCATGGCTATTACAACCACGACCATGATTATAACAACCACGATCATGATTATAACAACCACGACTATGATTATAACAACCCGACTATGATTATAACCACAACCATGACTGTAACAAACACAACCATGATTATAACAATCACTATCATGACTATTACAACCGACCACCAGTTATAACACCTATAACCATGATTATACTTACCACGACCATGATTATAACAACCACGACTATAATCATAAACCGACCATGATTATGACATCGACCATGATTATAATAACAACGACCTTGATTATAACAACCCGACCATGATTATAACAACCACGACCATGATTATAACAACCACGATCATGATTATAACAACCACGCGACCATGATTATAACAACCACTACCATGACTATTACAACCACGACCATGATTATAACACCTATGACCATGATTATACTTACCACGACCATGATATAACAACCACCACTATAATCATTAACCACCGACCATGATTATGACATCCACGACCATGACTAAAATAACAACGACCGTGATTATAACAACCACGACCATGATTATAACAACCACGACCATGATTATAACAACCACGACCATGATTATAACAACTACCATGACTATTACAACCACGACCATGATTATAACAACTACGACCATGATTATACTAACCCCGACCATGATTATAACAACCACTACCATGACTACAAACCACGACCATGATTGTAACAACCCTATGACCATGATTATAACAACCACGACTATAATCATAACCACTACCATGATTATGACATCCACGACCATGATTATAACAACCACGACCATGATTATACTAACCACGACCATGATTATAACAACCACTACCATGACTATTACAACCACGACCATGATTATAACAACCACGATCATGATTATAACAACCACGACTATGATTATAACAACCACGACCATGATTATAACAAATACGACTATGACTATATCTCCCACGACCATGATTATAACACCTACGACTATAATCATAAACCACGAGCATGATCATAGCCACGACCATGATTATAACAACCACGACAATGATTATAACAACCACGATCATGATTATAACAACCACGACAATGATTATAACAACCACTACCATGATTATAGCAACCACGACCATGATTGTAAGAACCATGACCATAATTATAACAACCACGACTATAATTATAACACCCACGACCATGATTATAACACTCAAGACCATGATTATAACAATGACGACCATGATTATAACAACGACGACTATGATTATAACCACGACCATGATTGTAAACAAACACAACCATGATTATAACAACCACGACCTTGATTATAACAACCACGATCATGATTATAACAACCTCTGACGATTATAACAACCACTACCATGACTTTTAATCACGACTGTGATTATAACACCTATATCCATGATTATACTTACCACGACCATGATTAAAACAACCACGACTATAATCATAACCACGACCATGATTAATACATCCACGACCATTATAGAAACCACGACCGTGATTATAACAACCACGACCATGATTATAACAAACTACCTAACCACGATCATGATTATAACAACCACGACCATGATTATAAACCACGACCATGACTATTACAACCACGACCATGATTATAACAACTACGATCATGATTATACCAACCACGACCATGATTATAACAACGACGACTATGATTATACAACCACGACCATGATTGTAACAAACACAACCATGATTATAACAACCACGACCTTGATTATAACAACACAATCATGATTATAACAACCACGACCATGATTATAACAACCACTACCATGACTTTACAATCACGACTATGATTATAACACCTATGACCATGATATACACCCACGACCATAATTAAAAAACACGACTATAATCATAACCACGACCATGATAGACATCCACGACCATGATTATAGTAACCACGACCGTGATTATAACAACCACGACCATGATTATAACAACCACGACCATGATTATAACAACCATGATCATGATTATAACAACCACGACCATGATTATAACAACACGACCATGACTATTACAAATACGACCATGATTATAACAACTACGACCATGATTATACTAACCACGACCATGATTATAACAACCACTACCATGACTATTACAACCACGACCATGATTATAACAACCCTACGACCATGATTATAACAACCACGACTATAATCATAACCACTACCATGATTATGACATCCACGACCATGATTGTAACAACCACGATCATGATTATAACATCCACGACTATGATTATACCAACCACCTGATTATAACAACCATGACTATGATCATAACCACGACTATGATTATATCATCCATTACCATTAGTATAACACCTACGGCTATGATCATAAACCACGAGCATGATCATAACCACGACCATGATTATAACAACCACGACCATGATTATAGCAACCACGACCATAATTATAACAACATCGACTATGATTATAACACCCACGACCATGATTATAACACCCACGACCATTATAACATCGACGACCATGATAATAATAACCACGACCATGATTATAACAACCACTACAATGACTATTACAACCACGACCATGATTATAACACCTACGACCATGATTATACTAAACACGACCATGATTATAACAACCACTACCATGACTATTACAAATCACGACCATAATTATAACATCCACGACCATGATTTAACAATCACGACTATAATAACCATGACCATGATGACAACCACGACCATGATTATAACAACCACGACCATAATATAACAACCACGGCCATGATTATAACAACCACGACCATGATTATACTAACCACGACCATGATTATAACAACCACTACCATGACTATTACAACCACGAGCACGATTATAAATCCACGACCCATGATATAACAACTCGACTATTATCATAACCACGACCATGATAGACATCCACGACCATGATTATAACAACCACGACCATGATATAACAACCACGCCCATGATTATAACAACCACGACCATGATTATAACAACCACGATCATATAGCAACCACGACCATGATTATACTAACCACGACCATGATTATAACAACCACTACCATGACTATAACAACCGCGACCATGATTATAACAACCACGACTATGATTATAACAACCACGACTATAATCATAACCACGACCATGATTATGACATCCACGACCATGATTATAACATCCATGACCATGATTATAACAACTACGATCATGATTATAGCAACCACGACCATGATTATACTAACCACGACCATGATTATAACAACCACTACCATGACTATAACAACCACGACCATGATTATAACAACCACGACCATGATTATAACAACCACGACCATGATTATAACAACCACGATCATGATTATAACATCCACGACCATGATTATAACAACCACTACCATGACTATTACAACCACGACCATGATTATAACACCTACGACCATGATTATACTTACCAAGTCCATGATTATAACAACCACTACCATGACTATTACAACCACGACCATAATTATAACAACCACGACCATGATTTTAACAACCACGACCATGATCATAACCATGACCATGATTATGACATCCACGACCATGATTATAACAACCACGACCATGATCATAACAACCACGACCATGATTATAACAACCACGACTATAATCATAACCTCGACCATGATTATGACATCCACGACCATGATATAACAACCAAGACCATGATTATAACAACCACGACCATGATTATAACAACCACGATCATGATTATAACAACCAAGACCATGATTAAAACAACCACGACTATGATTATACCATCTACGACCATGATTATAGCACCTATGACTATGACCATAAACCACGAGCATGATCATAACCACGACCATGATTATAGCAACCACGACCATGATTGTAAGAACCATGACCATAATTATAACAACCACGACTATGATTATAACACCCACGACCATGATTATAACACCCACGCCATGATTAACAATGACGACCATGATTATAACAACCACGACTATGATTATAACAACCACGACCATGATTGTAACAAACACAACCATGATTATAAAAACCACAACCATAATTATAACCACCACGACCATGATTATACCAACAACGACCATGATTATAATAACCACAACCATGATTATACTAACCACGACCATGATTATAACAACTACGATCATGATTATAACAACCCTGACAATGATTATATCAACCACGAATATGATCGAAACCACGACCACAATTATTACATCCACGAAAATGATTATAACAACCACGACCATGATTATAACAACCACGACCATGATTATAACAACCACGATCTTGATTATAACAACCACGACCTTGATAATAAAAACCAGACCATGATTATAACATCGACGACCATGATAATAATAACCACGACCATGATTATAACAACCACGACCATGATTATAACAACTTCTACAATGACTATTACAACCACGACCATGATTATAACACCTACGCCCATGATTAAACTAACCACGACCATGATTATAACAACCACTACCATGACTATTACAACCACGACCATAATTATAACATCCACGACCATGATTTTAACAACCACGACTATAATCATAACCATATCCATGATTATGACAACCACGACCATGATTATAACAACCACGACCATGATTATAACAACCACGACCATGATTATAACAACCACGACCATGATTATACTAACCACGACCATGATTATAAATAACCACGACTGTGATTATAATAACCATTTACCATGATTATAACAACCACTACCATGAGATTATAAACAACTAATGCACTATGATTATAACAATCCACGACTATAATCATAACTAATGACCATGATTATGACATCCATTGACTATGATTATAAATAACCACTTAATTCATGATTATAACAACCACGACCATGATTATAAATAACCACTACTATGACTATTACAATTACCACTATGATTATAACAACCAACACCATGATTATAACAACCACACGACCATAATCATAACCACGACCATGATTATGACATCCACGACCATGATTATAACAACCACGACCAAGATTATAACAACCACGACCATGATTAAAACAACCACGACTATAATCATAACCACGACCATGATTATGACATCCACAACCATGATTATGACATCCACTACCATGATTATAACAGCCACGACCATGATTATAACACATACGACCATGATTATACTAACCACGACCATGATTTATAACAACGACTACCATGACAATTACAACCACGACCATGATTATATCAACCACGACCATGATTATAACAACCACGACTATAATCATAACCACGCCCATGATTATGACATCCACGCACCATGATTATAATAACCACTCTAATTAAGATTATAATAACCACGACCATGATTATAAAAAACCACGACCACGATTATAACATCCACGCCCATGATTATAATACACACGACGATGATTATAACTTCCACGACGAGGATTATAACAGCCACGTTCATAATTATATCAACCACGAACATTATTATAACAACCAAGACCATGATTATAACAACCATGACCATGACTATTACAACCACGACCATGATTATAACAACCACGACCATGATTATAACAACCACTACCATGACTATTACAACCACGACCATGATTATAACACCTATGACCATGATTATACTTACCACGACCATGATTATAACAACCACGACTATAATCATAAGCACGACCATGATTATGACATCCACGACCATGATTATAATAACCACGTCCGTGATTATAACAACCACAACCATGATTATAACAACCACGACCATGAATATAACAACCACGATCATGATTATAACAACCACGACCATGATTATAACAACCACTACCATGACTATTACAACCACGACCATGATTATAACAACTACGACCATGATTATACTAACCCCGACCATGATTATAACAACCACTACCATGACTATTACAACCACGACCATGGTGATTGTAAATAAACTCCCCACGTCCATGATTATAACAACTACTATAATCATAACCACTACCATGATTATGATATCCACGCATCATGATTATAATAACCACGACCATGATTATAACAACCACGACCATGATTATAACAACTACGACCATGATTATAATAACCACGATTATAATCATAACCCCGACCATGATTATGACATCCACTACCATGATTATAACAACCAAGACCATGATTATAACAACCACGACCATGATTATAACAACCACGACCATGATTATAACAACCACGATCATGATAATAACAACCACGACCATGATTAAAACAACCACGACTATGATTATACAGCAATACGTAACTGAAACGAAGCAAT
>NW_024730084.1:0-12060 GCF_018991925.1 Homarus americanus | reverse complement strand
GTGGGGGTGGGGCAGTGGCTGTGGTGGGGCTGTGGTGGTTGCGCGTTTGCACTGGTGGTGGCGGTCAGTGGTGTGGCGGCGGTTGTGGTGGGACAGTGGTGGTGGAGCAGTGGTGGGGCAGTGGTGGTGGTGGTGGTGAGTCAGTGACGGAGCAGTGGTGGTGGTGGGGTGGCGGTTGTGGTGGGGTGGCGGAGCAGTGGTGGGGCCGTTGCCTAGCAATGGTGGTGGGGCAGTGGTGGTGGTGGTGGGTCATTGGTTGTGGTATGGCAGTGGCTGTATTGGGGCAGTGGCTGTGGTGTGGAGTCAGTGGCTCCGGTGGTGCTGTGGTTGTGGCGCAGTTGCAGCGGTGGTTGTGATGGATTTGTGGCTGTGGTCGTGTTGGGTCAGTGGCTGTGGTGGTGGATCTGTGGTGGGTCAGTGGCTGTGGTGATGGTGGGTCACTGGCTGTGGTGGGTCAGTGGCTGTGGTGGTGGTGGGGGGTCAATGGTGATGGTGGGTCACTGGCTGTGGTGGGTCACTGGCTGTGGTGGGGCAGTGACTGGGGTGGAGCAGTGGTTAGGCAGTGGTGGTGGTGGGGCAGTGATGGAGCGGTGGCGTGGCGGAGCAGTGACTGTGTTGGGGCAGTGGTGTGGCGGCGGTGGGACAGTGTTAGCGGAGCAGTGTTGGGGCAGTGGTTGTGGTGGGTCAGTGGCGGAGCAGTGGTGGTGGAGTGGTAGTGGTGGTGGTGGTGGGGTATTGGTGGTGGGGATGTGGCGATGGTGGGGCAGTGGTGGAGCCGGTGGGGTGGTGGGGCAGTGGCTGTGGTGGAGCAGTGGGGCTGTGATGGTGGTGGGGCAGTGGTTTTGCTGGGGCTGTGGTGGGTCAGTGGCTGTGGTGGGGCAGTGGTGGTGTGGCGGCAGTGGTGATGGTAGGTCAGTGGCTGTGGTGTGGCCGTCGGTGGGGTTGCGGAGCAGTGACTGATGGTGGTGGAGCAGTTGCAGCGGTGGTGGTGGGTGAGTGGCTGTGGTGGTGGCAGTAGTGTGGTGGGGCAGTGGTGGTGGTGTTGCTGTGGTGGGGCAGTGGTGGTGGCGCATTTGCAGTGGTGGCGCGGTGGTGTGGAAGTGGTGTGGTGGGTCAGTGGCAGTAGTGTGGTGGGGCAGAGGTGGTGGTGGGACAGTGGTGGAGGTGGTTGGGCGGCAGTGGTGTGATGGTGGTGGTGGAGCAGTGGTATGGCGGTGGTAGTGGGGCAGTGGCTGTGGGGTCAGTGGCTGTGGTGGTGGTCGGGCAGTGGCTGTGGTGGGGCGGTTGCAGTGGTGGTGGTGTTGCAGTAGCTGTGGTGGGGCAGTGGTGGTGATGAAGCATTGGCTGTGGTGAGTCAGTGGTGGTGGTGGTGGTGGGTCAGTGGCGGTGGTGGTGGGTCAGTGGCGGTGGTGGGGCAGCGGTGGTGATGGTGTTGCTGCGGCGGTGGTGGTAGTGGTGGGGCAGTGGTGTGGCGTATGGTGCGGTGGTGGTGGCGGATATTGGTGGCCATGGTGGTGGTGGTGGGGTTAAGTGGTGGTGGGGCAGCATTGTCGCGGTGGGGCAGTATCGTCGGTGGTGGAAGCAGTGGCCGTTGTAAATCGCGGTTCTGCGGGGCAGTGCCGGTTGCGGCCGCGGTAAATCAGTACGTGATGGGGTAGGACAGCAATGTGATGTAGAGTCAGAAATGTGAAAGGGGTCAGGCCGTGTTGGGCTGTGGTTGTGGCGCGGTGGTGGTGGGGCAGCAATGTGGTGGTAAAGGCGGCCGTGGTGGGGCATTGGTCATTGTCGTGGGGCAGTGCCGTATGGTACGGCCTCAGAGGCCGTAGTGGGGCTAAGTGACGACTTTGCGGTGGTGGTGGCCTGTGCGGCAGCAGTGCGGCGGCGGTGGTAGCTGTGCTGCGGAGGTGGTGGGGTGGCGGCGGTGGGGCAGTGGTGTGGCGGCAGTGGTGCGGCGGTGGGGCAGTGGCGGAGCAGTGCTGGTGGTGGGGCAGTGGCGTAGCAGCAGTAGTGGTGGTGGGGCAGAGGCGGACCAGTGGTGGTGGTGGTGGGTCAGTGGCTGTGTTGGGGCAGTGGTGTGGCAGCGGTGGGGCAGCGGTGGTGGTGGGGCAGTGGTGTGACGGCGGTGGTGGCGGGACAGTGGTAGCGGAGCAGTGGTGGGGCAGTGGTTATGGTGGGTCAGTGGCTGTAGTGGGGGGTCAGTGGCTGTGGTGTGGCAGTAGTGTGGTGGTGGTGGGGCAGTGGCTATGGTGGGGCAGTGGTGGTGGTGGGACAGTGGTGGTGGTTGGGCAGTGGTATGGCAGTGGTGGTGGGGCAGTTGTAGAGGGGCAGTGGCTGTGGTGGGGCAGTGGTGGTGGTGGGGCAGTGGTGGTGGTGTTACAGTGGCTGTGGTGAGGCAGTGGTGGTGGTGGGACAGTGGTGGTGGTAAAGCATTGGCTGTGGTGAGTCAGTGGTGGTGGTAGGTCAGTGGCAGTGGTGGGGCAGCGGTGGTGATGGTGTGGCGGCGGTGGGGTAGTGACGGAGCAGTGGCTGTGGTGGGGGGTCAGTGGCTGTGATGGGGGTCAGTGGCTGTCGTGGGGCTGTGGTTGTGGCGCGGTGGCGGGACATTGGCGGAGCAGTGGTGGTGGCGGGACATTGGCGGAGCAGTGGTGGTGGCGGGACATTGGCGGAGCATTGGTGGTGGTGGGGCAGTGGAGTAGAAGTGGCTGTGGTGGGGCGGTGGCGGAGCAGTGGCGGCGGTGGGGCAGCGGTGGTGGGTCAATGGCGGTGGGGCAGCGGTGGTGGTGGCGGTACAGTGGTAGCGGAGCAGTGGTGGGGCTGTGGTTGTGGTGGGTAAGTGGCGGAGCAGTGGTGGTGGTGTGGTGAGGTGGCGGAGCAGTAGTGGTGGTGGTGGGGCAGTGGCGGAGCCGCTGTGGTGGTGGGGTGGTGGTGGTGAGTCAGTGACGGTGCAGTGGTGGTGTGGTGTCGGTGGGTTAGTGGTGGTGAGGTTGTGGTTGTGGTGGGGTGGCGGAGCAGTGGCATTGGCGGAGCAGTGGTGGTGGGGGTGGGCCAGTGATTGTGGTAGGGATGTGGCGGCAGTGGTGTGGCTGTGGTGGGGCAGTGGCTGTGGTGGGGGGTCAGTGGCTCTGGTGGGGCTGTCGTTGTGGCGCAGTTGCAGTGATGGTGGGGCAGTGGTGTAGTGGTGGTGGGGCAGTGGTGTAGTGGTGGTGGGTCAGTGGGGTTGGTGGGGCAGTGGTGTTGGTGAGACAGTGGTGTTGTGGTGGGGCAGTGGTGGTGTGGCGGCAGTGGTGGTGGTAGGTCAGTGGCTGTGGTGTGGCTATGGTGGGGTTGCGAAGCAGTGAGTGGTGGTGGTGGGGCAGTTGCAGTGGTGCTGGTGGTGGGGCAGTGGCTGTGAAGGGGGTCAGTGGCTGTGGTGGGTCTGTGGTGGTGGCGCATTTGCAGGTGGTGGAGCGGTGGTGATGGGGCAGTGGCTGGGGCAGTGGCTGTTGTGGGGGGTGAGTGGCTCTATTGGGGTAGTGGCGGAGCAGTGGTTGTGGTGAGGGGTCAGTGGCTGTGATGGGGGGTCAGTGGCTGTGATGGGGGGTCAGTGGTTGTAGTGGGAGTCTTTGGCTGTGGTGGGGCTGTGGTTGTGGCGCGGTGGTGGGCCAGTGGCTGTAGTGGGGCAGTGTTGTTTTGGGGCAGTGGTGTGGTGGTGGGGCAGTGGGTGGTGGTAGGTCAGTGGCAGTAGTGTGGTGGTGGTGGGGCAGTTGGCTGTGGTGGGGCAGTGGTGATGTTGGGTCAGTGGCGGAGCAGTGGCTGTGGTGGGACAGTGGTGGTGTTGGGTCAGTGGCGGAGCAGTGGCTGTGGTGGGGGAGGGGTGAGTCAGTGGTGGTGGTGGGGCAGTGGTGTGACAGTGGTGCTGGTGAGTCAGTGACTGAGCAGTGGTGGTGGTGGTGTGGTGGCGGTGGGTTAGTGGTGGTGAGACAGTGGTTGTGGTGGGGTGGCGGAGCAGTGGTGGTGGTGGGGCAGTGGCGGAGCAGTGGTGGTGGGGGTGGGCAGTTGCTGTGGTGGGCCAGTGGTTATGGTAGGGCAGTGGTGTGGCTGTGTGGGGGTCAGTGGCTCTGGTGGGGCTGTGGTTGTGGAGCAGTTGTAGTGGTGGTGGGTCAGTGGGGGTGGTGGGGCAGTGGTGTTGTGGCGGTGTAGGCAGTTGCAGTGGTGGTGGGTCAGTGGCTGTGGTGGGGCAGTGGGCGTGGTGGGACAGTGGTGGTGGGTCAGTGGTGGGTGTCACGTGCCTGAGCGCTCGGGAACTCGCATAGCGTGAGGCATATGTTCACGCCTACATTTCATACAAGCTATTAACTTGTTAATTGTACTTATTATATTATTATTGTTCTTAGTTACTTTGGTTAATTGTATATTTATGTATGTTATTAATATGCATCATTGTCTTACTCTGTTAAGTCAAATCAAGAGTAGTATTAATTAATTATATAAACTATCCAGCAAATGTCCGGGATCACGTGATAGGAGACGCGCTCCTCGGCGTGCCCCCACGCTTCCGCAGTAGCGAAAAACCGTGGCATAGTAGGGTGTGTCATAGGAGGGAAGATCAGCTAAAACTAATGGCCCATCACTTGTTTGGTAGATTTTAGTGTATATAAACAGAAAATAATTTCAGTTTCAATATTTTGCAACCTTTTGCTAGGTAAATTTTGCGTGAAATTTATCGAAAATCTAACGTACAGCTGCATTAGTGCATTACAATTAAATAGTGAACATTTTTTTCTGACTTCATTCTTTAACACCCCAACTAACAATATTTTTTTCTGTTTCAGATTCACGCATTTATGTTGATACATTTGCGATGGCTGCTTGTGTCAGGACGAGGAACCAAAAATCCAGCCATCTCAGTCACTATCTTGGCCTGGGAGAGCTCCTGAAGTCGGAGTTGCCTACATTGAGATAAGCCGAGATACGGTGTTTTAACTGGGGCAAATCAGTGAAAAGAAACCAAAAGAACTTGCATCAAACAAAGACATTGCCAGTGATATGACCAAAGCTGTCTTGTTAGCACACTCAATAACGCCCGTCTAAGCCTCCATTCATAACAAGTCGAAGAAGATTAGTGAGAGACTGTTGAAATAGTTGGGAAAAAGGCAAGAGATATCTCTCTTGGGAGAGGAAAACTTGCAGTTAAGGACAGCTTTGCCAAGCAACTGGACCAGTTATTTGACATAATTACTTCCAAGTGCCCAATTGTTCTCTGTCCTGAGTTTGGATGCGATCGTGACTGTAAATCCGAGGCCCACATCTCCTGTATTTGCAAGCGTGAACTGAAGATTCCTGTGATCAAACTGGCATTTGTCAAAGCACAGAGAGAGAAGACTGGCAGTATAGGGGCTCTCATGATTTCTAGCCAAGATATTCCAGAGTCCAAGAGACAGGAGGCTGCCACAGAGAGACAGAAGAGGAGAAGAGTTGCCGAGGAAAAGAGACTTGAGAAGGCCCAGGGTGAGGTAAAAAAGGCCGATGATTGGAGTCAAGCTGATTCAGAGTTTAATGACTTCCCCCATGGCTGATCCGAGTGCTGACCAGGAGAATGGTGACTTTGTCCCTAACCCAGAAAATAATGATCCCAAACCTTCCAGGCATAAGATTCGAAATAGGAAAGATATCCCGAGCATAGCTCTGGCCAGCATGCGACACCACACTGGTCTCAGAGAAACTGCAGAGATAGCAACAGCTGCCTGGATTGACGGTGGTTTGATAACACCTGATGATGTTCACCTGGTGATAGATCATAACAAAGTAAGGAGAGCTCAGGAGAAACTTGTCAGTAACCTAGAAGAGGAGTTTGATAAGGGATAAGAGAAAATGGAATCAATTGTTTGTTCTTTGATGGGAGAAGGATGACACTAAAGTGTTCATGAAAGTTGGAGATTCTGACAAGTTGTTCCTGCCATGGTGAAGGAGGAACACTACTCCTGCTGCAGTGAACCAGGAGGAAGTATTTGTGGCATTTCACTCCAGAGAAAGATGACATCAGGAAACCAGCTGAGATATAGTGGCAGATAACATTGTGAACTGGCTCAGAGAGAGGAACGTAGACCAGACCCTGCAGGCCATTGGAGGACAGCACCAACACGAACACAGGGTGGCAAGGGGGGTCATACAGTGGATAGAGGAAGATTGGGAAGCTGGTCTGGATTGTTTGTGACCTCCACACCAACGAGTTGCCACTCAGACATCTGATCCAGGAGCTGGATGGCAAGACTCTTTCAAACAACAGATGGTCTGGTCCTCTTGCAAGATGCTGACTCTGCCACTGAGTTAGAAATAAATCCGAGCTTTGAAAAATCACAGTTGGCCCTCCACTCGTTGAGCTTGCACATACTGTCATTGACGACCTGAGTACTGAGCACTATGGTTACATGATTTGCAGTGCCATCAAAACTGGGGTCATGCCTGATAGACTTGCTTACCTGCAGATAGGTCCAGTCTCACATTCTAGGTGGCTCACAACGGCTCTCAGGTTCTGCAGAATTTGGGTCGCTCATCATAAACTGAAAGGGAACCAGCTTCACAACCTGAGACTTATTCTCCAATTCATCGTGAGTGTCTACTTGCCAAATTGGTTCAACACCAAGGTCAAGTCATCGTTCTCCGAAGGTCCGAGGCATGTTCTCTTCCAGCTTGAGCTCCTGAGGAGTCAGCCAAGGAAGGTTGTTCAGATTGTGGAGCAGACTGTGAGGAGATCTTCCTGGTATGTTCATCCCGAGGCAGTTCTGCAGACAATGCTCTGCAGTAAGGATGAGGAGGAGAGAAGAGTGGCAGTCAAAAAGATCTTGGATATGAGATTTATGAGAGGATCTGGGCATGACGAATCAGTTGGTGACGATTCCTTCAGGGTCAGGAAGACTCCTGAAGTCAATCTAGGTGCCAAGACCCTCACTGATCTCATAGATCTGGATAACATCCAGGCTGGCAGTGAGCCCTGCCTGCAGCCTCACCACGTTCAAGCCAGGAGCTCGACAACCCCATGCATAGTCCTGCCTGGCCCTCGCACACCCAGAGTATAGATAGCTGTGTACAGCAAGTGAGCGAGGCCAGCAGTCACGCAGTACAGCCAGGAGAGGAGGGAAGGCTACATCCGAGCTCAGGTGGTCAGTAGAGGTGATGAGTAGAAACAGAAGCAAGAAAGACATGTTTTCTATGGTGTGCAGCAACACCGGGTCGTAGTAGTAAAACCGGTTTTTGTATTTGATGATTTTGTTTTCTAAAGGAATATTAAATTTAATAAATGTGTCAAGATCATTCGTTTCACTATTCTGGATCATTTTCATCCTAATAAATTAACCTGATACATTTACTTTACTTTAAATAAGCTATTTAGTGGTGTTGGTAAAAGGGTGGGAATACTGAATTTTCATAAGAATTCAAGTTAAAATTTACCTAGCTAAAAATGAAAACTTTTCAAATCTGAAGATATCACATGATTCTGCACATAGAACTACATCATTAATACCATGGGCCGATTTTTCAAACTCAAAAAAAAAAAATTCGCCTCCGTATGACACACCCTACTGTGGTACACCACTGACACTCCCAGGTACACTTCTTACACTCCCTGGTTCTCCTCTGACACTCCCAGGTGCACCTCTGACACTCCCAGGTACACACCTCTGACACTCCCAGGCACACCTCCCCACACTCCCCAGGTACACCTCCTCTGACACCCCAGGCACACCTCTCTGGACACTCCCAGGTACATCTGACACTCCCAGGTACACCTCTGACACTCCCAGGCATGCCCTGAGACTCCCAGGTACACCCTGGACACCCCAGGCACACCTCTGACACCCCAGGTACACCCTGACACCCCAGGCACACCTCTGACACTCCCAGGCACACCTCTGACACTCCCAGGTACACCTTCGACACTCCCAGGCACACCTCTGACACTCCCCAGGCACACCCTCTGACACTCCCCAGGCACACCCTCTGACACTCCCCAGGCACACCTCTGACACCCCAGGCACACCTCTGACACCCCAGGCACACCCCCTGACACTCCCAGGTGCACCCCTGACACTCCCAGGCACACCTCTGACACCCCAGGTACACTCCTCTGACACCCCAGGTACACCTCTGACACTCCCCAGGTACACACCCTCTGACACCCCAGGCACACCTCTGACACCCCAGGTACACCTCTGACACCCCAGGCACACCTCCGACACTCCCCAGGCACACCTGACACCCTCCCAGGCACACCTCCTCACACTCCCAGATACACCTCTCACACTCCCCAGATACACCTCTCACACTCCCAGGCACACCTCTCACACTCCCAGGCACACCTCACACCCTCCCAGGCACACCCCCCACACCCCAGGCACACCCCCACACCCCAGGCACACCCCTCACACCCCAGGCACACCTCTCACACTCCCAGGCAGTGCACACCTCTCACACCCCAGGCACACCTCTCACACCCCAGGCACACCTCTCACAATCTCAGGCACACCTCTCTCACACCCCAGGCACCCTCTCACACCCCACAGGCACTCAGACACTCCCAGGCACACCTCCGACACTCCCAGGCACACCTCCGACACTCCCAGGCACACCTCCGACACTCCCAGGCACACCTCCGACACTCCCAGGCACACCTCCGACACTCCCAAGGACACCTCCGACACTCCCAGGCACACCTCCGACACTCCCAGGTACACCTCTGACACTCCCAGGTACACCTCTGACACTCCCAGGTACACCCCTCCGACACTCCCCACACCTCCGGACACTCCCAGGCACACTCTGACACTCCCTGGCACACCTCCGACACTCCCTGGTACACCTCTGGCGGCTCCCAGGCAGTACACCTGGACACCCCTGCACTCTCTGACACTCCCAGGTACACCTCTGACACTCCCAGGCCCAATGACACTCCCAGGTACTCCAATGACACTCCCAGGTACTCCTCTGACACTCCCTGGTACACCCCTGACACTCCCAGGTACACCTCCGACACTCCCAGGTACTCCACTGACACTCCCAGGCACTCCTCTGACACTCCCAGGTACACCTCAGACACTCCCAGGTACACCTCAGACACTCCCAGGTACACCTCAGACATTCCCAGGTGCACCGCTGACACTCCCAGGTGCACCTCACACACCAGGGGCACCACTCTACCCACACACCAGGGACACCACTCTACCCAAACACCAGGTGCACTTCTCTACCCACACACCAGGGGCACCTCTCTACCCACACACCAGGGGCACCTCTCTACCCACACACCAGGTGCACTTCTCTACCCACACACCAGGGGCACCTCTCTACCCACACACCAGGGGCACCTCTTTACCCACACACCAGGGGCACCTCTTACTCCACACACCAGGGGCACCTCTACCCACACACCAGGGACACCCCCACCCACACAGCACCCCCACCCACACACCAGGCACCACCCCACCCACACACCAGGACACCTCTTCACCCACACACCAGGGGCACCTCACCCACACACACCAGGGGCACCACCTGCCCACACAACCAGGACAACACCGCCGCACACACCAGGGCACCCCCCACCCACACAACCAGGGCACCTCTCTGCCCACACAACTAGGCACCTCTCTACCCACACACCAGCACCCCCACCCACACACCAGGATCACCTCTCTACACACAAACAGCACCTCTCTCTACCCACACAACCAGGGCACCTCTACTCCACACACACCAGGTGCACCTCTACCCACATTCAGGTGCACCTCTCTACTCCACACACCAGGTGCACCTCCCCACCCACACACACTAGGGTGCACCCCCACCCACACACTAGGTGCACCTCTCTACCCACACACTAGGTGCACCTCTCTACCCACACACTAGGTGCACCTCTCTACCCACACACTAGGTGCACCTCTCTACCCACACACTAGGTGCACCTCTCTACCCACACACTAGGTGCACCTCTCTACCCACACACTAGGTGCACCTCTCAACCCACACACTAGGTGCACCTCTCTACCCACACACTAGGTGCACCTCTCTACCCACACACTAGGTGCACCTCTTTACCCACACACTAGGTGCACCTCTCTACCCACACACTAGGTGCACCTCTCTACCCACACACCAAGTGCACCTCTCTACCCACACACCAGGGGGACCTCTCTACCCACACACCAGGGACACCACTCTCCCCACATCGTACACTGACATATTAACTTAGAGACTTATTTTGACTCATTAATTTGGGATTTTTTCAAGGGTAGAATTCATACCAGATATAAAAGATTTATAACTCAGGTTGTAAGGTAACAAACTTGTATACATTAAAATCAAGGACGTGTTCTGTATAAATAAAATTGTACGTGAAGGATAAGGTAAAATAACGATAAGTCACTGTAATAAAAACCAGCATTGGGTCTTGAGCTTCGTCTTACACGTGTCCAGCAGGAGCAAGTGACACGGAGGACAGCACCTCCCCGACCAGCCTTAATATCAGCATCGTCTTCAGTGACTCCGTCTTCTCCCCACTGACCGGAGGAGCGGTAGTCAACAAAAGCTTGGGTGGCAACGGAGGAGCGAGGGATCCAAGCTTCACCTTGGCCGCCCTACGCCAGCCCGGCATTCACTTAGAGGAGGGCGAAGATATAGATTCCTTCATTGCAAACCTTACCATTCCTCCACCAGCTGAAGGAGGTGTGGTAAGCAATGTAGTGATTATGCATTCATTATAATGCTGCTGTTTTTATCCATTTTGATGACTATACAGTACATGGAACTCCAAGATATTCCCTTATTTACAAATAGAGAATTGTTCTGTATATACGATGCCGTTTACAGAACCTTCAGACGTGCGCGGAGAACCGTAAGAGGGGGAACGAGTACGACATCTCTGCGTTTATTATCCCGCCGCCTCCTCCACCCTCGGACGAGAAGGACAACAGGTCGTTCGACATTATACGGAGCCAAAGAAGGAATCAGTAGGGTGAGTTGTTGTGAGGTTCATCTAATTTTCTACAATTAAATGCAATACTGTATTACTGTAAGTGTACTGTGGAAGTGTTTGTCTGAACTAAATGAATTTGTTTCTGTTCATAGATGTTATTGATTTACCGTACAGTGTAACATACATCATCGTGTAAGAAGATTACCGCACTGTAATAATTAGTTATGAGTTTATAATAAATACTGTACAGTTTTATACAACACAATACGGTACTTAGGAAAACAGGGAGGCCATTTAAAATCACATTTCCTGGTGGTATGTATGACTCTCAGGTTGTTTATCTCTTTAAGGAGGAGTATCACTCTAGGTGTTTTGTTATGGGTAATGTCAGACTGTTTTCAGGTTGGAGAAATGTGTTACTCAATGGGTTAAAATGGTTAAGTTTTATTGTGATTTCTCCTGTAGTAAAAGAATATTGTTAATTTATTAATTTATCATTCCACCACTTAAAAGTTTATTAGCTGCTGGGCCAGTTGGTCTGTTCTTTTTTAATTTGCTGTGAACACTAGTGTTAGGTGTTCGTACAGGAAGAAATCTATAATATTTGGGAGTGTCACTGGATAACACCCTTCTCATGTGTGTCTCAGCCAGGACTCAAACCCATGATACATTCATTACTGCCGTACCAGCAAATGTTTGTTTTTACCTAAAGTATTTGCTGTTAGTTCTTTCCTTCTGAAAGTATATCACAAACAGTGATGTAGGAGGTATTTACTTTAAGATATAATTTTTTAGTACAAAAATGAGCTAAATTGGTTTATCGTTACAGATGGTGTGCGAGGACAACAGCGACATGGAGGTCGGGGAGAAGGACCACGACATGGGCGAGGTGCACGTCAGCTCAGAGACGATGGCCAAGCGTGCCAACCTAGCGGGGAAGGTCGCATCTCTGCAGAGGCGCTTCGAAGTTCCTCCCAGGACTGCCTACGGTAGTCTGCCTACCTCAAGTGCCTCCGTAGACAATCGTCAGTTGCTACCGAGATCAAATAATTCTAATGTAGGACATGAACTGCATGCCAAATTGGCACAGGCATTAGAGGAAAATGATAAGA
>NW_024730082.1:0-11439 GCF_018991925.1 Homarus americanus | reverse complement strand
GCTTGGGTGTTTGTTCCCCTCTGTAATGTGTCGGGTCTCTCACATGTTGGAACAGAAAATTATCTCTCAGAGTTTCTACAAAAAGAGTAGCAGGATTATTCAAGTCATTCGGGGTTGACTCGTTTCTCCAGTCGATGTCGCCATAGTTAAAGTCCCCTATGATAAGGAGGTGGCTGGGGTTGAGCATCGCCGCATTGTTTATTAAGGTTCTTAAGTTCCTTTGATTTAGTGGGCCACAGTTCGGGGATCTGTAGATACACCCGACGATAAGTAAGTCCCCTCCCTTTAATTTAATTTTACACCACTTGGACTCTTCAAAAACATCCTCTCCCTGTACCCTCGCTTGGCTGGCTCTAAGGTCTTGCCTAGCGTAGATAACCACACCCCTCCTGCAGGATTCTTGAGTTAGGTTCGTAAATGAGTCATATCCAGCAATACTGAACTCACATTCCTCTGGGTCGATTCTCCTGTTCTTGTACAACAGTTCTACAACTCCTACAATATCTGGTTGGTGTACGCTTAGTAGTGTTTCAAACTCCTCCCTCTTATCAAGGAACGTGTCGGTATTAGTGTACATGACATTCAAGCCAGAATTTGTTCTCGGTAACGTCTCTGCTCTTAGTAATAAACCCGCTCCACCCACATTCTCAGAAGCTGCAGCATTTGCTAAGTACACTGTATTTTGCAGGGTGTGGTTAAAAATGTCATTGTTTACACGGCGCTCGTCCCCTCCTGTCCGGTAGGCTGAGCTGGTGCCGCCTCCCGGGTGGGGGGTTGAGTGGGTGGAGGGTGCACTGCTGCCCCCTGGCCCTGTGTCGGCACACTTGTTTCCACTACCCTCCCCCTGAGTATAACCCATGTACACCTGTCCCCGTTCCTCCTCGACTCCTCCCTCTTCTGCTTCAAGTCCTGCAGGAGCTTCTTGTGCTGTTCCCTCTGCATTACCGTGCGGTCTGGGTGAATGAATACATCCCGAAATGCCTCGCTCCTTGCTAAGTTTTTTGCCTGCCGAATAACTTGCCATTTCTCCTCCTCATTCACTAGTGTGATCCTGAGGGGGTGAGGCTTAGCCCCCTGCTTTGTCCCAGCCTCCTCACATCCTGAGGGGTTGCTGGAATCTTCAGAACCTCTGTGCAAATATTTTGAAACAGCACCTTGTCAGGTTTGATCCCAGCCGATTCTGCATACCCCCACCAGGCCTCCCACGCCCCAAGAGATAGCTCCTCTTAGCAACCACCTCCATTCTTATTAGCTACTTCCTCAGTCTTAGCAAGGATCTCTTTCCCAACTTGCTCCAGTTTGTCAACCAGCAGGGCTCCTGCTTCATCTATTTTCGTCCCTAGAGAACTCGTTCCCTTATGGCTTGCAATCGCTTCATTCACCTTGACTATGCAGCCAGAGCAATACCAGCAACAGCCATCATGCTTTACGGCAGTTAGTAACTTCCTAAACGTTGCATTAGTCAGGCCTGTATCCTCCATATCCGACGTCTCCCTGCAGTAATCACATATCAAACTCATGGTTGTTGTTGTTGTGGTGGGGGGGGGGGGTGCAGACTGTGTATAAATCTACACCTATTTCAAAGAAAATAAAGAGAGAAAAAGTACTTAGCTACTCTCTGTTGCCTATGGAGTTGTCGTCTGCGACTGCGTACACTGTATCTCCCTGTGAATGGTGTATTGTAGGCACAGTTTCAGTCCTTGAGAAAGCACACAATCAACATAAAATTTAAAGTCTCTGTGGCACCTATGACACGACTTGGTTTCAGCTGGCACGGTGCCTTTCCAGCTTGCTTGCTAGTGAGCGCTCACTTTAAGTTATTTACAACTTCAGCGGTCACTGATGACACTATGAACTATCACTGCGTACACTGTATCTCCCTGTGAGTGGTGTATTATAAACACAGATTCAGTCCTTGAGCAAGCACACAAACAAAATAAAATTTAAAGTCTCTGTGGCACCTATGACACGAATAGGCTGGCAGTTGTCCTTACCAGCTCGATTGCCAATATGTATTCACTTTAAGTTATTATAGTCTCTTCTGCATTCACTGATGACAACTATGAACTGATTTAACTGAAGGCACAGTACTACACTCCCTGGTTGGCCTTTATCACAGCCGTGACCACAACACCCCAAAAAATAAAATAAAATAAAAGCTTTGTCATGTGGCAGTGATTGTGTGGTTATAGGCCTGTGACCCTGGCTGTACCTCCAACTCGGTGGAAATTGAGTTTTCAAAAATACAATCGTGTCTAGCATGAAAAGTCCGACATCGATTTACACTTTCACCTCACTAAGACGATCTTGACGAACTTATGTAATCACTGTCCAATTTCTGCCGCTCTACATCGAAGGCCCGGATGCCGAACACGCTTTGTTACAGAGACGCAACACGACCCGCCCGCCCGCAACGATGTAATTCAATAAGCACTGAAAGACAGGAGGCCCTGTTCAGAACTAAGAGGACAGCTTGGTATTGAGAGTCTGGGCAAAGCCCTGCATAGAGACAGGGTGAGATGGTTTGGGCATGTGGAGAGATTGGATGAGACAATTGGGTCTAGAGGAGCATCAGAGCCAGGGGCAGGCCAAGATTAACACGGGGAAAAGTTGTAAGATGTGGCATTAGAGTTAGGAACCAGACAAGAGAGCCCGCAAGAGCTGCTAATCCACACAAGCATGTAAAATGGCCATAAAGTGATGATGATCATGTGTATTTGTAGTGCACCATCCAGTATAAGCATTTTATGCTCAACAAACTAACTTATAGTGGTTCTCTCAGTACAGTAGAACGTCAATATAACATGAGATACGTTCCAAGAGAGGTCGCTTTAAACCGAATTCGCATTAAATTGACGTGTTGTTTCAATGGAATTACTTAGTTTGGTACTTGAGAGAAACACAAAATACTAAAAAGACTGACAGTCTACCCAGATGCACCTCAGATCATCTCCTAGAATAAACAAAACATTGTTTTTTGTAGTATTATGTTAAAACAAACACCCATAAATCAACACAGCTAAAATTATGGGACGTGAAATGGTTTGTTTACTAGCGATCAGCTGATGGGATGGTTTGGGGGGGGGGGAGGTGATATGTTTGACAGTTGATGCCAAGGTCTAGTGCTTATTTGTTTATCTGTCCTTAAGAGTGACTTTTAAGTTTTTCTCTTATAAAATGTCACTGAACTGACATGTTCTAATTAATTTTATTACAAAGGGCTAAAATTTTTATCTCGTGCAAAATATATGACTCTTAATTTAAATTATTCGCTGTCTTGCAAAGATTCTAGCAATGCAAATTATATTCTCCTAACTTTAGTCTGTGATGTTATATAAGATAAAAACTTAAAGCCTAAAACTACCAAACCTTGGCTGGGAAGATGGGGGAGAGGGAGGGAGGGAGGTAGGTGACATGTTTGACAGTTGTGCCGAAGGTCTAGTGAAGTATTTATTTGCTTATTTATGTCCTTTAAATTCAGTTTTTGTTTTTTGTTTTTAAAATGTCACAGAAGTGACCGGGGAGAATATAATTTACATTGCTGGAATTCTTATATGATAGTGATTACAGGTGCTCCTCTACTTCAGAATGTTCAACTTACAAACTTTCAGAGATACAAAAATCATCACTGAGGGCGGTTACCTGCCAGAACAGGTGTTTAATGTGGATGAGACTGGATTATTTTGAAGAAAATTCCAGATAAAACAAACAGTACCTAAGAGGAGAAGAGTGAGCCAGGTTTTAAGGCTGTATTAAAGGGTATAGCTGTACTAAATATCCATAATCTTTTCATTTTCTACAATATGTATGGTATCTACAAGAGTAAAGTTGGACTTACAAACAAGCCTCAGGAACTTAACTCGTTCGTAAGTAGAGTAGCACCTGTAATTTGAATATAATCATGCTATAGTTTGCACTCGACAAAAATTTTAGTAATCATTTAATACATTATTTTGAGTACAGCTTTGCCCTTAGGACAGTGTAGCGTGCCCAGAGAAACATTAGGCGCGAATTTTAAAATGTGATGCGCCAGATTGACTCGTGCAAAATAGGAAAGATTCGCTTTAAATTAAAACATTGTCCTTAATTGTGGGTGTCGCTTTAAATCATTAATCTTAAATTGAATCGCTTTAAATCAACGTTCTAATGCACTGTACTTTCAAAATATTATTTCAAGAAAACTAATTGAATTTCCATGTCACTCTGCTGTTACACTAAAATTTATTCAACAAGTTATGTCATTCTCTGCCGGCCCAGGTTTTCCCCACCCACAATGTTGCACCAGGATCCCAAATACCTTGTTCAAACATTTTCACATTTTTGGGATTAAATTTAATATCAGATTACTGTACAGTGCCACCCTTATTCCTTCAGGTCCTACATTCCTTTTTGGTGCCAAACATTATTCTAATAACAAGTTTTTTCCTTGAAGGTTGGGGTAGTCACAGAACTTGGAGGAACAGGAGAAGCAGAAATAAACACAGCAAGATGTAAGTTCAGTGCACGTCAAGCAGGACAGTACAAGATCTCCATCCTTCTTGCCAATCAACACATTCGTGGTAGCCCTTTTGCTAAGAACTTTCTTCCTGGTAAGTTACTAAAAAATTATATATATACATACCCAGTATATATATATACTTATACACTCACTCCTCTCCCTGCTCCTTACCCTTACTTGCTGCACCCGCCTCCTCCACTATATATATATATATTAATATGTAATAGCCAATATGCCATGTGTATGTATGTATGTAATATGTATGTATGTGGCAGCAGCCAGCATGTAAGCAACAGCAGCAGCAGCAGCAGCCTTAATAATATGTAACAACAACAACCATGTAGCAACAATATGTAACAACAATAATAGCCAACAACTGTGTAGCCTTATATATGTGTATGCTAACAACAACAACAACAGCATGTAACAACAACATATGTATATGTATGAACAACAACAACATATATATATATATATAACATGCCATATACTCCTCCTCCCTTATATATATATATATACTGCTGCTGCTGCTTACTGCTGCTCACTGCTGCTCACTGCTATATATATAATTTTCTCCCACTTGACTTGGGGTTTATTAAAGATTATTAGATGGCAGTGGAAGCGCCCCTTAGTGAGAAATCCCGAACCAGCACAAGAACACTTAAATCTACTAACCAAAATGAATTGTCCGTGACCCGTGGAAGGATAGCGTCTGTGACTGGGATGAATGAGACACACTGTAAAATTTAGACACTTATATTCCCTCCAACACTACAGACACAATCAAATAATGGTACACCAATATATGCACCTCTTAACTTGAACTTAAAACACTACTCTGGGGAATAAAAGTTATACATGATATTGAAATTATTAGAAACTCAGGCAACAATAAATTTAAGGTATTAAGAAATGTTGCTTTCACATATGAAACAGGCCTTAAGGGCTTTCAACAAAATTATATCACCCCAACAGATGCACAATTCCTAACCTAACTTAAACACTACTTTGGGGAACAAAGGTTATACCTGAGATAGGAATTATAAAGAAAAATTAAATGCATTAAAGGAACTAAATCACAGTATCACTCTGGTTTCAATAAGTGATACAAGCATTAAAAAACAATACTATCAAAATTATTTAAGAAATATTAAACTACACACATCAAGATAATATCAGTAACTGAAAGAAATGGTATTAACTACACACCAAATATTATCACTATTATTGAGATGTTACTTGGTCCACCAATACCCGTGAACCATGATTCACCCAACTCAACATACACCCGTGATAAGGGAGATAAAATGTTTCTCTAGGTATCCCCTAGACTCCTGGTCTCAGTGTGTGACCATTAATTTACTCAGATTGCCTCAGTGTACTCTCAGTGCGTCCATGGGCGGGAAGAGAAAACGCCTGCAGGTGATTATGGCCAGTAGGTAATACTTCTAGCTGAACCGAGGGCACGTGGTGTTATGCACCCACGTGGTAAGAACTGATCACCCAATGCTGGTCCTGTGTCGTTTTAGTTGTCGGGAGCACCCGTCCACTCAAGAGATCCTTTGCTACCCGCTAACCAGTGACAAGCCTACACTGATTGTTCCAACGGCGACAATCGCCAATCCTCAATCATCACGGCAGTCTCAAACGGCAGTCAATCTCTCGCAGTCAATTTCTCGCAGTCAAACTCGCGGTCAAGTGGGTTCTGACGGAAACCCTGAAATGAACTCACTGTTAGCTCTTGTTAACTTTATTACTGCCCTATCTAAACCCTGTCTGAGATCGAATGAGACTTACTTGTTATACTGCAATAGTGCAGCACAGGTGACTAGGCCACGTGACTATTTCTGTGGACGGACGCGCAGGGATGTCCTGTAGGTCCAATCGCTTTCACGTGACTGAGGACCAGCCAGCGTCGTGTCTCTCCAAGGCGCTAGCTTAGGCCTAGTGACATATTTTCCGCCTAACTAATAACTCCTTGGGACACCCGTAACATTATTCAGACTGATAAACGATCTATATTAATTCCAAATTCAATAATAGTCCCTTAACTTCATGAATCGCATCATTATTAATTCGGCAAATTACATTCAATATCATATAGGCCTAGTTCCACAACCTCTTGCTATGTGCAGGGAGCGCTCTCTTCCCTCAGATGACCTTGAAAGCTCAGTATCGCCAATGGCGCGGCGTTTGAAATTACACTGAAATTTCTGAATATTACAATCGACCCCCCTAAAAAAATTGTTCTAAGAAACTGCATCTCGCCCCTTTAACGTGCTAAACGCAGCATTCACGTCTTCTCTTCTCCCCTTCTCTCTCCCGCTAATATATATATATATATATATATATATATATATATATATATATATATATATATATATATATATATATATATATATATATATATATATATATATATAAAAAAAATAAAAAAATATATATATATATATATATATATATATATATATATATATATATATATATATATATATATATATATATATATATATATATATATATATATATACCTAGACCCCGACTTACAACTGCTTCGACTTACGGCCGTCGAGACTTACGACCGCCTCAGATTTTTTATTAATTTTTTTTTTCTTCAAATGACACGCATTTTCTATACCGAAACGTTTCCAGTTAATGTAGTCTCCATGTATAATTAGAAAATTATGGGGGCCCCATGTGCATTCAGCTGACTACATTAAAGGTAAGTGCTCAGTCACACTGTAACCATTCCTTATTATTTATTACTTTCACTGTACTGTATCCATTCCTCATTATTCATTACTTTTACTGTACTGTATTTCATTGTAGATTATTTATTTAAAAAAAATTATCTATGTCGGACTTACGGCCATGTCGAACTTACGACCTGGATTTGGGTCCCTAACCCCGTCGTAAGTCGGGGTCTATCTGTATATATATATATATATATATATATATATATATATATATATATATATATATATATATATATATATATATATATATATATATATATATACACAGTCAACCCTCACTTTACGCGGTTAATGTAACCCGCAGGGTCCCGCGGAAAGTGAGGAACGCGTAAAGTGAATAACATAACATATGGGATTAATTGAAATAGAGTCTGGGCCGACCCCCAAACTCCACTTCTTGACGACACACAACTATGTTGTAGTAAAAATTTTATCTTAACTTTATGATAGTATGAAAAAACAAGTAATATAGAAGAGGTTAGGTTAGGTAAAATAAAGGTTAACATAGGAAAAATAAGGGTTAGGTTAGGAAAACTAAAAGTTAGATGGCACACTTACGTTAGTAGAAGAGATGGGACGGCGTACGGGGATGGAGGCTGGTTCCGAGGCATAGGGCAGGCTACTGGCCCTCAGGTGAATCACCATTACTAGGTGCATCACCATCACTGTCACTTACAGTTGTCAGGGCTTCCCTGACAAATCCCTCAAAGTCAACTTCACTGTCACTATCACTGGCTTGGGCTGGCTGTGGTGGGTTGCGGGCGAAGAAATCTGTTATGGTTTGCTGACGGCTGGTGTTGATGTTGTCGTGATACACCTTGATGTAGGGCTCCATAGTCTGCAACAGCTGGGTAGTGAAGATTTCATACCTGTTTGCGTCAGGGTCGTCGGAAAGGAGGAGCTTGGCTTTCTCGATACACTCGATGGCACCCCTAACATTACTATGGGATAAGTGTTGTTCTTCTTGGGATGACGAACCACCTGCCTCTTCACTGACGTCGTCATCATCATCATCTGCCATCTCCTCGGTAGTCACATCAGGATCTCTGATCACCTCCAGGATGTCGTCGTTGGTGGTCTCGGAGAAGCCTGGAACTGTAACAGTCTGCGCAGTTTCTCTGGCAAGGTCCACTGCTACTGCAACATTCTGAACCTCACCAGTCACAGATTGACTCCTCCTCTCACCTGGTATTCCATGCAACACATGTCTCCATGCGTGACGAATTGTAGCAATAGACAGCTGATCCCATGACTCCACCAAGATGTCCACAGCTTTCTTGATGTTAAATACTCTCCAGAATTGTTTGAAGAGTATTTTTTGCTGTTCTAACCGTTGTTCCTCATCTTCGTCGCTCTTGCTATCGGTGGTGGTGTCACTCAGGTCACGCAACTCTTCCCTGGTGTTGGTGTAGTCGTTCAGGAGCTGGAATTTTTTTGTTGAGAATGCAGCTTTCACATTGCAAATCAGCTCCTGGTCCATGGGCTGGATTAAAGACGTAGTGTTGGGAGGAAGGAAGACCACTTTTACGTTGGGGTGACGATCTAACAGTAGGGGCGAGTGTCCTGGTGCGTTGTCCAGCAGCAACAAAATCTTGAATGGCACATTCTGTCGCTCACAGAATTTCTTTACATCGGGAACAAAACAGTCATCAAACCAGGAGAGGGACAGTATAGAGAACATCCACGCCTTACGTGCGGTCAGCCAGTGGACATTTAGCTTGGTCATGTCCATGGTTTTGTAGGCGTGCGGCTTGCGTGCTGTGTGGATCACCGATAACTTGAGCTTACTGGTACCGGAGGCATTGGTGGTAAACAGGACGGTGATGCGTTCCTTCTGCATCTTCTGGCCCCGACACCTGCTGCCATTCTTCACAACGAAGGTGTTGGAAGGTAGCTTTTTCCTGAAAAGACCAGATTCGTCCATGTTAAACACCTGGTCGTCACTGTACTGTCCTTCCTCCATAATCTCACGTAAAAACGGAGGAAATTCCCTAGCCGCAGCACGGTCAGCACGCGCTTCTTCACCACCAATGTTTATATTGGTGATGTTGTTCCGGATCTTAAACCTCTGTAACCACCCAGAGGAAGCATTAAAGGGGTTGGGCTCTGTAGTTCCCATCTTTCGTGCCACTGCAATGTACAGTTCACGTGCGTACTCCTTAACAGAGTGCATGTCGACCGCCATGTTCCGTCGCGCCTGGCGCACCAAGTACCTCACAAGTAATTTTTCTGTCTTGAGAAGCACCTGGTTGTGAAAATACTTGATCATAGAAGCACCTGTAGACTTTGTGATCTTCATGTGCTCCTTTATCTTGGCTGCATCCTTCTTTATTGTTCGAATCGTAGATTCATTCACACCATGCTGGCGCGCCAAATCAACCTGCCTTGTTCCTTTCTCCAACTCTTGGATGATGGTATACTTCACCTTGTAGCTTAAGGAACGTCGTGTCTTCTTTGGCTTAGTGCCGCTGGGTCCAGATAAGGAAAGGTTTCTCTCTGGGGGTGGTGGTCCGGCGGAAGCCATTTTAGAGAACAATGGATGAACGTTTACACGGTCTGGCGTGGAGGGATGAAACTGGCGCGGCTAGGTCAAGGATCGTCTTTCTTCCCTCCCTCCCTCCCCCGGGTGGACACGTCATAATACTTTAAGCCAATTACAGCTAGCAGCAGAGGGGGGTAGGGATGCATGGCCAATCACAGTCCGATACGTCATATGACGTCAGTGATAACGCAACAGAGACATGCACTGCGCAACCTTACCGCGCGGCTTGCGGAGGCGGGAGCAGACGGGAGGGGCGAATCTAAAAATAGTGTCGAGCCAGACACTCTACGCGTAAAGGGGTACACGCGTATCTACCAATTGGACAAACTAAAATCGTTCCGGACCACAGAATGCCGGACTAGAGAGGTACAACCTGTACACACAATCAACGCCTCAACCCGCCAGGATTCGAACCCACGGCCCACGAGCCCATGACTGTGACCGGGGAATGCTACCTCTGAACCACCAGGATGCACAGCAATCCGCAAGGTGGTCCGAAGCTTCCCAGTCACAATCGCTCAAACTCTGGCAATGGCGCGCTATGCGAATCCCTGAAACGACAGTGACCGAGACTTCTCAACTGCTCAACAAAGTCCGTGTTGATAGCTTTTACTGGGCTAATGAAATGTATGTATATGTAACCGTTAGAATTTGTTTGGACTTTATTTCTCACTTGACTTTGGGGTTTCAGTAAAATTTGTAAGATGAAATTGCGAGTGCGGCCCCTTTGAGAAAAATCCCGAACCAGCACAAGAACACTTAAGTCTACTACACAAAATGAACTGTCCGTGACCCGTGGAAGGATAGCGTCTGTGACTGGGATGAATGAGACACACTGTAAAATTTAGACACTTATATTCCCTCCAACACTACAAACACAATCAAATAATGGTACACCAATATGCGCACCTCTTAGCTTAAACTTTAAACACTACTCTGGGGAATAAAAGTTATACATGACATAGAAATTATTAGAAACACAGGCAACAATAAATTTAAAGTATTAAGAAATGTTAATTGCACATATGAACAGGCCTTAAGGGCTTTCACAAAATAATATCAGTCACTTAGGAAATGGTACTAAAAATAAGAAATTAAATACTCCACAATGAATAGGCCTTAAGGGTCTTCAACAAAATAATATCAGTCACTGAGGAATGGTAATAAAAGATAAGAAATTAAATACTCTACAATGAATAGGCCCTAAGGGCTTTCAGCAAAATAATATCACTCAACAAAATTATAGCACCCCAACAAGTGTACACTTCCTAACCTAACCTAACCACTGCTCTGGGGAACAAGGTTATACCTGAGATCAGAATTATGAAGAATTAGAGGCATTAAAAGAATCAAATCACAGTATCACTCTGGTTCCACTTAATGGCACAAACATTCAAAAAAACACTACTATCAAAATTATTTAAGAAATATTAAACTACACACGTCAAGATAATATCAGTCTGAGGAATGGTGTTAACTACACCCGTGATAAGGAAGATAAAATGTTCCTCTAGGTATCTCCTAGAGTCCTAGACTCACGGTCTCAGTGTGTGACCATTAATATACTCAGATAGCCTCAGTGTACTCCCAGTGCGTCCATGGGCGGGAAGAGAGTGAGCCAATCAGACCTTGTGCAGTTGAGA
>NW_024730081.1:0-6245 GCF_018991925.1 Homarus americanus | reverse complement strand
TATATTACTTCTTAAAGGGACAACTTGTTAAACACCTCTTGATACAACTATTTATTACTTCACTCAATGACATGGACACATAAATATCACTATTATATCGGTGTACTAACACATCATGCTTTACGTTACTTGACACTGACTCTCGGACACACCTGAATGAATACACTTCCCACAGTAGGTAACTCACCCTAGGACGTTCTGACAAGACTCACGTGTACCCTGACGTAGGCCCAGTGAGTGCTGGCTGGGCTACCTCCTATGGGAAAGTCTGCTTAGCTGGCGACGCCGTGGTCCGGTCGGGAGGTCTCCCTCCCGACCTGGGGAGAGGACGTGCGTGACTCTGCTTAGTGAACCGAGTGACGACCCGAACGGGAGAGAGATGACAGCAACCAGAATGATAATGATAATGGAATAGGAATGCCCGTGGACGGGACTGTAGGGCCTTTATATGGGGTCGGCCCAGCCGGCTTCTGACCTCTACCAATTAACACTAAACTGGTTTGATCTGGATAATTGTGTGCAGGTGTGGTCCTGGCCAGGTGTCTTGGCTAGGTGTGGTTGTAGGTCACCGGCTCACGTCATTAGCGGGCCAGGTCAAGTCCCTAGGGTCGACCTGAGGTGTGTCAACCTGGAATGCGGTGGTACCACGAGGTCTGTGGTGTACTTGCTGTTATATGTGACACAATTCTGGGCTGTAAGGTTTGGTCTGACAATCACTCATTACACCTCCCGCCAAGACCAAAGCTTCATCACAGAGACTGATGTCACATATAGACAGCAACATCACGTGTGGTATCAAAGATAATCCCTGGGGCGCTAACATAGTCTCACATTTACAACCAACAATCTCATAGGTGTATGTTTTTCTACTGGCGCTAGTTTGATCTGACAAAGCTCACTATACCTCCCGCCAAGATCAAAGCTTCTATGCCAGGAGAAAAAGGAAACATAGCATAGAATGAAAAGATCCTTCATATGTAGCATAGTGTCCGAGGCAACCTTGCAAATCACATTCTACAAACAACAACAGGTGTTACATTTCCTTATCAGCCCATGTCAAAATAATAATTCATCTCCGTCAGTAATATAGCTACAACATCGTGTTTCATAGTCCAAGACATTGATCAAATGAACTCATAGAAAAAGTGAGACTAAAAAAAGACATTCTTTGTAGTAAACATCAACAAAATCAGAGAAAATACTTCAAAATACACAAAAAATGTTCCTACTTCACATATTAGGGTATTGATATCTTTTTATTATACATCAACAACATCAGTACATTAGTTGGGTCCGGCATAGCTCACGTCTTCCATCCAGCTGGTATCTGAAAAATAGGGGATGGCGGCAGCTCAGCAGCTGTAGTCGGTTGGTCCTTCATCATCGGCTTTCTTGTGATGTCAGGACAGCACATCTTCTGTCTTCTTTCTTCACATAGCACATCTTCTGTCTTCTTTCTTCACATACCGCACCTTGTAGGTCGTTTCTCCACACCTTCTGACTTCTTCTCACTTCCTCCTGGTTTCTATACTCTTCCAGACGAGTTTTCTGTCCCATCTGCGTTCTTCCTCTATACATCTTCATTTTCATATTCCAGATGAATTTTTCTGCTCCATCTGAGTTTCTTTATACATCTTCGTTTTCCGTCATATTCCAGATGAATTTTTCTGTTTCATCTGCATTTCTTCTCTGCAACATCATCATTTTCAACATATTCCAGACGATTTTCTGTTCATCTGCCGTCGGCCCTCTCCGGCCGGGATGAAAGCCGGTCCACTGTTTGGGCTGTCGTCTCCTTAGATGACTGTAAGGCAGGTTCCGCGGACCAGGGCTCGCCCTCCGTACGTGAGTGTCGGCGAGACCAAAGACCGTCCTGTCTTACACCTTCCACAGTGGTGAATCCCTCCCTGGCTGGGCTCACCAGGGTTCGTTGTGTGGCGATCCATTCCACACTCCTTAACTTCCTAAAGTAGAAAAATATAAAATCTTCTTAATCCTAGACCAAGGGAGGACTTGAAAGAAGTGACGTGGTGTGTGGTGGGTTTTGTGCTGCCTTCATCAAGCTGCATTCATCACGCTGCTTTCATCATGCTGGTTCTTCTCTGCTCGTATGTACTGTGGTTGACGTCCGGCTGGCCATGGGTGGTACTGTGTGTGACATTTGACAGAGAAACAATCCTAAAGGGGTGATGGATTAGTTGGAAGTGCATTCGCAAAAAAAAAAGTTTACTTTATACGATACGTCAATGTTTGGCAACTATCATTTCCGTCACGACAATGTTCTCATCAGGCTGGGTCGGGGAGTGAAGCTCTGCGCACTACACTAAATATCATTTATCACTGCGCGTCAAAGAGTACATCACAAATCATAATAGCATAAAAATACACTGAGTGAAGCTCTGCATTCATCGCAATATTACTTTATATTAACCATCATCAACAACACACAGCTTACGGGACAAAAGACGGGGGATTAGTGTGGTCAAGGGGCGGGTCAGAAGGACGTGAGGTCACCCGAGCGGGGTGGGGCGAGGCGGGGCGGCGCGGGGCGAGGCGAGGCTGGCCAGGCCCAGCCAGGCTGGTGCGTTGCGGGTGAGGTGGGGAGGAGCCGAGGCGTGGTTGATCGGGCCAAACCGAGGCTTCGCAGGGCGGGGAGGTGCACGGAACGGAGGGGCGGGGCAGGGATGGGAGGAAGGGTAAGGAGGGTGAGGTAAGGATTAGGACAGGGAGGAGGATGTAGGTTAAAAGACATGTTAAGTTATAACAGTTAGTACAGACACCGCTTTCATCACTGAAACACAATGGCTACATTTAACACTGACCAACAATCAAACTGCACTTGGGCTACTGAGAATGCCACAGATAGCGGGTGACACTGAGACATTACGTTAAGCACTGAACATATTTCTAGTAAAAATTCGCGCCTACCACGACGAGAGACATTTACTTGAGCTGTAACGGAGACACACTAGGACACTTTTCACGCTACTACGCAGGAACTTCTTATTACGCACTTTTGAACTAACGAGCCAGGTGTTATGGCTAACGGGGGAGGGCATGGGTTTACGTTAAGTACACTGTTACCAATAACAAGGGACGCGGGGGGCGTGGGTTAACGTCATAGTTCGCTGCCACCAATGTAATGAGACATAAACACAATGAGAGGAAGAATATAAATAAGTAAGACTAGAGAGTAGAGATGTAAAGATAGGAAACTTGGTAGCGTGGCCTGGATGTTATTTGCACAGCGTCACTACGCTTATCTTATCTCGTATGTCAATACACATATCACTTCTTAAAGGGACAACTTGTTAAACACCTCTTGATACAACTATTTATTACTTCACTCAATGACATGGACACATTAATATCACTATTATATCGGGGTACTAACACATCATGCTTTACGTTACTTGACACTGACTCTCGGACACACCTGAGTGAATACACTTCCCACAGTAGGTAACTCACCCTAGGACGTTCTGACAAGACTCACGTGTACCCTGACGTAGGCCCAGTGAATGCTTGGCTGGGCTGCCTCCTATGAGAGGCTTCTGCTTAGCTGGGGTCTGGTCGGGAAGTCCCCTTCCCGACCTGGGGAGAGGGTGAGCTTGACTCTGAGAATCTCCAGAGTAATGAGCGTCTCCTCAGAATGTTCAAATGACAACCAGGATCAGAATGATAATCAGAATGGTACTGGAATATCGAATGCCGAATATGGAATGCCCGTGGACGGGACTGTAGGGCCTTTATATGGGGTCGGCCCAGCCGGCTTCTGACCTCTAACAATTAACACTAAACTGGTTTGATCTGGATAATTGTGTGCAGGTGTGGTCCTGGCCAGGTGTCTTGGCTAGGTGCGGTTGTAGGTCACCGGCTCACGTCATTAGCGGGCAAGGTCAAGTCCCTAGGGTCGACCTGAGGTGTGTCAACCTGGAATGCGGTGGTACCACGAGGTCTGTGGTGTACTTGCTGTTATATGTGACATAATTCTGGGCTGTAAGCTTTGGTCTGACAATCAGTCATTACACCAGGTACACCTCTGACACTCCCAGGTACTCTTTTGACGCTGCCAGGTACTCCTCCGACACTCCCAGGAACACCTCTGACACTCCCAGGTACACCATTGACACTCCCAGGTACACCGCTGACACTCCCAGGTACAACCCTGACACTCCCAGGTACACCGCTGACACTGCCAGGTACACCTCAGACCCTGCCAGGTACACTTCAGACACTCCCAGGTACAGCTCAGACACTCCCAGTTACACCTCTATAACTCCCAGGTACACCAATCACACTCCCAATTACAACTCTGACACTCCCAGGTATACCACTGACACTCCCAGGTACACCTCTGACACTCCCAGGTACTCCTTTGACGCTCCTAGGTACTCCTCCGACACTCCCAGGAACACCTCTGACATTCCCAGGTACCTCTCACCTCCCAGGTACACCGCTTCAGCCTCCCAGGAACACTTCTCACACACCCAGGTACACCTTTGACACTCCCAGGTACACCTCTGACACTCCCAGGTACACCGCTGACACTCCCAGGTACACCTCAGCCACTGCCAGGCACACCTCAGACACTACCAGGTACACCTCAGACACTCTCAGGTACACCTCTGACACTCCCAGGTACACCTCTGATACGCCTATGTATACCTCTGACACTCCCAGGTACACCGCTGACACTACAAGATACACCTCTGACATTCCATGTACACCTCAGACACTTCCAGGTAGACCTAAGACACTCCCAGGTACACCTATGACACTCCCAGGTACACCTCTGACACTCCCAGGTACACCTCTGACACTCCCAGGTACTCCTTTGACGCTCCCAGGTACTCCTCCGACCTCCCAGGAACACCTCAACTCCCAGGCACAGCTCAAAGACACTCCCAGGTACACCTCAGACACTCCCAGGTACAGCTCAGACACTCCAGGTACACCTCAGGCCTCCCAGGTACCTTAGGCACTCCCAGGTACAACTCTGACCTTCCAGGTACACCCTGACACTTCCAGGTACACTTCCCTGACCTTCCAGGTACACCTCTCGACCTCCCAGGTACACCAATGACACTCCCAGGTACACCTCTGACACTCCAGGTACACCTCTGATGCCTTGGGTATACCTCTGACAATCCCAAGGTACACCGCTGACACTCCCAGGTACACCATGACACTGCAGATGCACCTCTGAGACTCCCTGGTACACCTCTGACACTCCAGGTACACCAATGACACACTGAGGTACACCTCTGACACTTCCAGGTACACCCCTGACACTTCCAGGTACACCAATGATACTCCCAGGTACACCGCTGACACTCCCAGGTACACCGCTGACATTGCCTGGTACACCTTAGACACTGCCAGGTACACCTCAGACACTCCCAGGTAAAGCTCAGACACTCCCAGGTACACCTCTGACACTCCCAGGTACACTTCTCACACACCTAGGTGCACCTTTGACACTCCCAGGTACACGTCTCATACTCCCAGGTACACCTCTGACACTTCCAGATACACCTCTGACACTCCCAGGTACGCCAATGATACTACCAGGTACACCTCTGACACTCCCAGGTACACCTCCGATACTCCCAGGTACACCTCCGATACTCCCGGATACACCTCAGACACTCCCTGGTTCACCTCTGACACTTCCAGATACATCTCTGACACTCCCAGTGCAGTACCATGGTGCCTCCTGACACTCACAGGCACCTCTGACACTCCCAGGTGCCCCCTGACTCTCTCAGGAACACCTCTGACACTCCCAGGTACACCTCTGACACTCCCAGGTACACCTCTGATACTTCCAGGTACACCCCTGACACTCCCAAGTACACCAATGAAACTCCCAAGTACACCTTTGACACTCCCTGGTACACCTTTGACACTCCCAGGTACACCAATGACACACTCAGGTACACCTCTGACACTTCCAGGTACACCCCTGACACTTCCAGGTACACCAATGATACTCCCAGGTACTCCGCTGACACTCCCAGGTACAGCGCTGACACTGCCTGGTACACCTCAGACACTGCCAGGTAAAGCTCAGACACTCCCAGTAACACCTCAGACACTCTCAGGTGTACCTGTGACATTCCCAAGTGCACCTCTGACACTCCCAGGCACACCTCTGACAATCCCAGGTACACCTCCGACACTCCCAGGTACACCTCTGACACTCCCAGGTACACTTCTCACACACCCAGGTACACCTCTGA
>NW_024730080.1:0-11286 GCF_018991925.1 Homarus americanus | reverse complement strand
GAGACTTAAACGTTTCCTACGAGCGTCTCCGCTACCCTATACATCAGACAACCGTTTACAATCCTGCTAGTTCGGTATACAATATATCAGTAAAGAGAAAATTATAAGGAGACAAACTTTTCATACTCGAGTCTCCGTCACCTATACATACCCCAACTTATCAATTCTTAGCTCAGTACAATATAGTATAGGGAACATTCCCTTAACAGTTCATCAGCGTAATACCTCAACCTACTTTTGGCACCAGCACATAAACAGTGACTCTTTGACATTACATCTACAACAAAAGTTCTCTGCATGAAATTACATATCCTAAGGAATTTAAATTCTTGTCTATGAATGGGGAATTAGTTACATCAGACACTTCCTCAGATTACTACTTCCTTTCAATAATAATTCACCTTTTCAACACCAAAACCATGTTTCTAGACGTACACTTTGGGGCTCATAACACAAAACCCGTATTTTCTATCTCACAGTTCAACAGAACTGGCATTTGAAAGTCGGGGTGACTCCCTCACCCGGAGCGAGTCAACAACCCAAACAAAACTTCCGACACACATAAACTGAGCTTTTTTTTTTTCGACAACATAGGCAGCAACTGGACCTCCGGACTTCAGTTCCTCAGAACTGGGATTTATAATGTTGGGGTGACTTCAGTACGACTGACGAAGTCAACAACCCACAAACTTTTGACACACATAAACTGAGATTTTTTCTTTCGACAACATAGGCAGCAACTGGATTTCCGGACTTCAGTTCATAAGAACTGGGATTTATAATGTTGGGGTGACTTCAGTACGACTGACGAAGTCAACAACCCACAAACTTTTGACACACATAAACTGAGATTTTTTCTTTCAACAACATAGGCAGCAACTGGATTTCCGGACTTCAGTTCATACGAACTGGGATTTATAATGTTGGGGTGACTTCAGTACGACTGACGAAGTCAACAACCCAAAAAAAACATTCTGACAATATAGAGACCACTACTAATAGTTGATCTTCAAAAAGCATCCCGACAACCCAGCTGAGCAACTGCCTCCCCCGCCCAAAACTGTATAATTCAACAAATCAACCTAACAACTGGAAAGCCAATAATATTCAATTGAAGCAATATTCTGGAACTAGATTTCCTACAAATCCATTCTAACTACTGGTCTCCTCTGCCTCACAGGGAATCTACTTGCAGGTTGACCTTCCACATTTCCGTCATCACTGTCCTCATCTGTTTCGTCTGACCCCGAGGAAGAATCACAGGGTGGAAGGAAGGACTCATTCAGCTGAACAAACATGTCTCTACTTACATACCTCTTTACTTTCTCAGCCGCTCTCTTTATTACCTCACTTTCATCCAAGGGGTTAGTCAACTCATATGCGGCACCATCTCGTATAATTTCTGTTATATTGTACGGACCCTTCCACTTGGTATTCAACTTCCTACTGGTCCCAGGGTTGGGCCATTCATTCCTCACCCATACTGTTTCTCCTAACTGCATAGTTTGGTTCGTTCTTGACCTATTTGCTCTCTCTCTGGTCTCTCGCGACATCCTGGCAGACACCTCTTTTATCAACCTATGGGCTTCCTTCAACTCGTGACTGCTCTCACTCTCTATTATAGGTAAGTCAATTCCTACTTGTCTTTGTACATGCCTTGAAAAGAAAGCAAAATGAGGCTGTACTCCAGTTGTGGCATGGACAGACGTGTTCAGAGCCGACTGCACGGGACTGAGAAATTTTGGCCACTGAAGTGGATTATCTTCACACATGATGGCAAGTGTTGTTTTAAAGGTCCTGTGCATTCTCTCTGTGACACTATTACCTCTAGGGTGGTAAGGCAATGTAAAATAGTTCTTAATGCCAGTTACGTTACATAGTTCTCTAAA
Organism: Homarus americanus; assembly: GCF_018991925.1. Lineage (NCBI taxonomy): Eukaryota > Metazoa > Arthropoda > Malacostraca > Decapoda > Nephropidae > Homarus > Homarus americanus. The sequence continues at coordinate 9,397 of NW_024730080.1, read as the reverse complement.
TTGTGTTGCTGTAAATTCCCCTCCATTATCTGCAATGACTACTCCAGGGCTACCAAAGACATGAATGAATTTACTAAATTCCCTGGTCACTTCCTGAGTGGATTTGGTTCTCAACGGGTAGAAATTGACAAACCTAGAATAGTGATCTATGACGGTCAACACATAGCGATACCCCTTCGCACTATTATGTAAGTCTGTCAAGTCCACAGATACTCTCTCCAAAGGTTTAGTTACTTCTGACATCCCCTGCCATTGCTGTTCTAACCCCTTCGTCCCTTTGAACCTTTGACACACTTCACATGATTCTACAAATTTCACACAGTCTCTGCGATAATTTGGCCAATAGAAAAGGCCTTCTACTCTGGCTATAGTCTTCCACTGTCCTAAGTGACCTGAGGCCTCTCTGTTATGTGCCCACTCTAGTGCTGCTTTACGCAAATGATCAGGTATTACAAGGCAGTACAGCAATGCTTTGTCAATTTGTTCCTTTACTAAATACAATACCCCCTCCGCGACTTCAAATTTGTCAATAGTCGTCTTTGGATATTTATGTTTGGGTACCTGTCCTCCTTCTAAATAACTAGCCAGTGTTTCCCACCTCTCGTCTTTTCTTTGTTCTATTCCTAACTGCCGAGGCGTTAAACCATCTAGCTGAGGGAGCTGACCTACCATCCTACTCCTGGCTACTTTCCTTAGGGCCCCTACCGGCCTACTCAATGCGTCCGCGACTAGATTTGCCTTTCCAGGTTTGTACTCTATCTTATATATGTAATCCCTCATTTCCAACATCCATCTATTCATTCTTTGACTTTTAGTTTTCTTGTTAAAAACAGACGTTAACGGCTGGTGGTCAGTCTTGATGGTGAATTGGGAACCCCACAGAAAATGATGGAAAAATCTACAGGCTAACACTATCCCCAATGCTTCTTGGTCGGTGGTGGAATACCGTGTTTCCGCGGGCTTTAGCTTCCGAGAGAAATACCCAACAGGACGCAAAGAACCGTCATCCTGTAATTGATTTAGTGAGGCTCCTACACAGAAATTACTAGCGTCACTGTGTAGCTCAAATGGTTTATCCATGTCCACTTTTACTAGTACTGGAAAGGAAGCTAATGTCCGCTTTAACGTGTCAAAAGCTGTCTGGCATTCAGCTGTCCAGGCAAAGGCAGCTTGTTTCTTAGTGAGTTCTGTGATAGGATATGCAATCTTAGCAAAATTTGAAACATGCTTACGATAAAACCCGCACATCCCTAAAAATTGTCGGACTTGTTTGACATTAGTGGGTGGTTTACAGTCTGTTACTGCTTTTACATTCTCTGGATCCGGCTCAATGCCTTTCTCTGAAACAATATGTCCTAAGAATTTTACTTGTCTCTGACCAAACTGACATTTAGATAGGTTTAATTTGATTCCCATATTCACAAACCTGTCAAATACTTTAGCCAATCGGCCCATGAGGGTATTGAAATCAGGAGCCCACACTATGACATCATCTAGATAGTTCCTGACCCAATCTTCTTCTGCTAAAGGAGCTAAGACCCTGTTGACTTCCCTCGTAAAAACGGCTGGGCTGGCTGACAAACCAAAAGGGAGGCGTTTGAACCGCCATAAATTATACCCATCACTGAAGGTGGTTATATCTCTACTGTGGGGGTCAAGAATTACCTGATAGTAAGCATCCTTCAAATCTAAGGTGGCATAATATTTATTTCCGGCAGCCTTCTCAACTAATTCATCCAATCTTGGCAAAGGTTGTATATCTATTTTCAGGTGTTTGTTGACTGCTCGGAAATCAAGGCACATACGTTTCGACCCATTAGGTTTAGTTACTAACACGATAGGTGATAGCCAGACAGCGGTTGATGGTTCAATGATGTCCCTATCTCTCATGTCTCTCATCATTTCTTTAATAGTACCCTTGGCTTTCTCGGGATACCTATACTGAGGTCCTCTTACAGGTTGTTCATTAACCAATGGGATGTTAGCTGGCAAACCCTTAATGGTGCCTATTTCATTTGGACCTAATACAAACAACGCATCATGATTCATTACCACCTGTTGCAACTGTGTCCGCATGTCCCTATCTAAGTGTGGCCATTTCTGGGTCCTAATTAACTCTTTTAATTTGTCCTGTCTAGTTTCCCCACGTGTCACTTCATCACAGTCTGGTACCATAGAATTTAGTACTTCCTGAGCTCGTCTAATTTTGTGGACTGGGGAATTTTCCATACCCCTACAAAGTAAGCATTGAGTTGGGAATTTCACATCATGCGTCAGTCTTAAGGGGATTTTGTTAGACCTCTTATCATCTTCTCTCTGTAGGGCCAGGTGATGTGGTGAGCACAGGGGTATGTCTACAGACCGGCCTACCTCACCTAACTCTTCATAAATGTGTGAGATAGTTCCGAGATTATTCCCTTCATCATCAAAGTAACAGAATTCCTCATCATTAACTACTTCATATTCACCTAAAACCGCACCCGGACTCAAACAAACTGGCTGCTCTGAAACATTACTCATAGGAACATAAACGCAGGAATCATCTTGGACTATCACACACATATCCGGGTGTTGTTTCAGCCCCTTATGCGTAAATCTAATACTTATGGTCTGACCTACCCCTACCTTCACTTTAACTGGCCTAATCTGAGAACTGTGCCCACTTATTCTAGTCTTCCTATCAATGTGTAAGCTAGTTAGCTCCTTGGGGGAAGATACGATCGAAGCCTTCGTGAACTGTTTGACTTTGACAACCGTTCGCAACTTTCCTCCATGACTCGGTGTCCAATAAACTTGTTTATGACCCCCCCAACTGAACTGATTTTTTTCGTGATGCCACCAAACTCCAAATCTGCCTAAAATGTCTGCTCCCAATAATACATCAGTATCCAACATGTTATCTTCCACTATTACGGTTTGGTGACGGATTCTTTTCCTACGGGACAACTGTACACTGATGACAACAGTGCCTAGGGTCTTAAACTCTTCCCCGTTAATAGCTACATATCTTTGGGTACAAGGCCTAATGGGCCCCACCTTCAAGGCACTAACCAAGCTATCTTTAATGATAGTAGCTTCACTACCCGTATCAACCAATGCTAGACAAGTATGTCCACATATAGGTAACTTAATACATGGAGAACTGCGTGGGAACGGCTGTCGTGGTCATTGGCCCGAATGGGGATTCCTAGCTTGGCGTCCTGGACAAGTGGCGAAATAACTCTTACAGTTCATCCTCAGGCACGCGTAACATGAACCTGGCCTGGGTCTGGAGGGGCAATTATGCGGACTATGGGTATCCTTCCTACAATATCCGCACCATTCATTTCCTGTCCAACCTTGAGTGTTATTTTCCTTCCCCCTCGTGCTCCGACCCGGTCTTCCGTCCGTCTCGTTCCTACGATAGTCCCCCTGGGCTCTATAAGCCTCTGGTACTGGTCCCTGGCGGGTCTGTCTAACATGTTGTTGTCCCCTGCCCTGTGATCTCAAATACCAGTCCCTACACTTTGTCAACTCATTCAAAAAAGGCTCTAAGGATATGCCTAACTGGTTGTATCTTCTTAACTCTCTCTGCATTTGCCCTGGCAATCCCGTATACAATACATCTTTCATCAGCTGATCCTTCCCTTGTATCACTTCAAACTTGCTCTCTATGGCTGCCAGCTTATACTTCATTCGTTCCACACATATTCCCGGCTCGTCCTCTACATGATATTCTTCTCTCATAAAACTTTCCCATGCCTTACTCAGAGTATTCTGGCCTGTGTCGAACTTTGTCAAAGCTTGCTTAAGGGTGTTCCAATCCCACATCTTCTTGCTATCCAATTCCTGTAGAACCCTCTGTTCTACGGAATACTCCATTCGGCTTAGAGCCGCTTCTACCCTATGGCCATCCTGCTTCAGTAACCACTCTACCTGTCTACAAAAAGTTCTAATATGGCTCTCAGAATCCGGCCCTGTTAGTGTTTCCAATGATAACGTTCTAACATAACTAAGGTTGAACACGGCTGTTTCCCTATCATCCCTCTTGGCCATGTCCGTTAGTTTGGGCAGAACCCCTGGATCAACTCTAAGGCTACCTGGGTGTGTGGTATCGTTCCCTGATTGTGGTACAGAGTGGGCACTTTCTGCCGGTGGGTCAGTTGGGTTTGTGTCCCTACCTACACCATACCCTAGATCAGTGTCTTGGTTCTTTGCATGCTGGAGTTCTTGTTTTAGTTCCTGGAGTTCTTGTTTTAGTTCCTTAACCTGTGTCTGTGATTCTTCTAACGCCGAGTATTGTCTCGCGTTGATCAGCAAAGCCTCTTCCAATCTCTCTGTCAATGTGTCCCCAACTATGGTACTTCCCTGTTCTACTGACTCAGCCATTTTGACCTAAAGTGCTACCTCTCGGCCCAAGACAAATACGAACCGCTTAACACAACTACTCTCCTGTACTACTACAACCTTAATTGATCAATGGTATAATACAACACTATGCAACCTCTTAACATGGCACCAAAAATTATAACTCACATCAACTGGAGACCGAAAGTCCTATGGTATTCCATAGGTGAACCACTTGAGACACTTCTCAGACACAGTGTGGACTCCCTTACCTCAACGTCACCAAAGTTAATCCACAACTTCTGCAAGTATTAGTACATATTAACACTGGATAAAACACAAACACAAAACACACAATGACACACATGACTTCAGTACTGTATAAATTTTCAAAAATTCTTCTTACATTTCTGTACTCAAATCAATGTTATTCACCTGCAAGTATCACTCAAAAATCAGATTATCCATCATTAAAATACTTGTCTATACTTGCAACTTTAAATCACAACTTCAATTCCCTCGGATTTGATCAATGATTAAAAACCATCCCACCGCTATAGCCACCAATTTATACTGCCAGATCTGGGGTCACTAAATCTAAGGGGATAACTTAACTCTAAGCTTAATTTCTAAGGGTCGCTGCCACCAGACCCCCTCTGGACAGCATGTAGCTCGTTAGGTAGCGGGCAGAGTGAACTAGGCATTGGGTTAGGTTTTCCATTGATCAGATCGATAAGGGTAAAGAAGGGTGAAACCATAACATGTCTTCATTGATTTATTTCTTATAAAACACACTGGTAAAAAAAACATACATGAACTGGCCTTCCTCAGAAGAACAACGGAATTTTGGTTACCCAACTGGGCCCCAGACTCCTACATTACTGGCGGGTCATCCACCCACTCATTGCACAACAATCGGTGAACGCCGTATCTCGGTCGTTCCTTCTTACAATATCCCTTAACACATCAGACTGTTCCACTGGTGTGGCTTGTAGCACCGTCGGTTATCATACATAGTAGCACCATCGCAACACACCTGTTACACTCCATACCTGCAAGTATGTGACTCCTTGTGACTTTTAGGTCTACACCACGGGCCCCTCGTTCGCACACCGCCCTCGGTGGGTAAGGACGAGGGCTTGACCTAGAGACATACCAGCACTATTTCTACGCCTGGTATTATAGGTCGCTCCAAGTGACGACCGCAGTTTCTCACGGTCTCCTTAGTTGTGACTATTCATGTGGGGTGGTGCGCTGGGAATCCACCGGTTCATAGTGGACTGGTATAGTGGGGAGTAATTCCCCACCTGGTGTGGCGCTCCAGGAGACAATGGCGGCTGGGCGGCAAGATACCCCAACCACGTGGCACCTGTGTTGACGGCAGAACGGGAAAGACTAAGCAATAATGCCTGACGGGCGGTTATCCCATCCCTTAACACATCCCTATCACACTTATATATCCGGCAAAGCTTTAAACTGTAGTCACTGTTATTTATCAACCTTAATTGTAGGGCGGGATATAGCCCGCTAGGACACTGACCTGTGTTGACGGCAGAACGGGAAAGACTAAGGCCGGCTTCCCGCCGCTTCTCGTCACATAGGCCTACAGTTTCCAATCCTCAATTTACATTTTTGTTTCTTATGGTTCTCCCCTGAACACTTTACGGTATATTGTCCCTCATTTCTTATAAACACATATATTAATCCTAACTTATACACTAAGGTCAGGTCTTGGTTTGCTAGTGCTTGGTTAAATGCCTGGGATTTTAATATCAACGGGCATCTGAGGCGGGTACATGACGCGCCTTGAAACAAAAGCCGAATGATCATGGCGGGGGTGTATCAACTTCACTTAAAAACTGTAATGAGGGGTCCTCCTCTCACACAGCGCACGATTTGAACACAGACCTCAGATTCTCTGATCACTGTACCTGTCGTGGGTATATGTCACGTGAGGCTACGAGGTGTATTAAATTCATACCGACGCATACACGATATTTCCTTTCCAGTATAGTTTCTAGATCACTGTCAACACCTCACATAGTTCTGATACATTTATCCCTTTTTCCCGATCATTGTTCTCATGTATTTTCATATGATATCTGTTGGGGTTAGGTTCGCTACACGCTCACAGACGTAAATAGTAGGACCTTCAAACCCTGCTCCACACTTAGTCTTACAGTACCCTAGTCCGGCTCAACTGGACTTAACATTCATCTTATGCCTACCCTGAGTGATCCTTAATGCTATGAATACATACACTTGATATGATATAACTATACCTGGGTACAATACCACACATGGTCTAGGAACCTTGAGTAGGTGAGTTGTCCTTTCTCAATGTTTCCCGTTTTCTGGGGTTCTACAAGCGCTGTGCATTTGAATGTTATGTAGCGTAATATGAATTAGATGGGATTTTTAGGGATGACAATGATGTGCGCAGTACACCGTTACTACCTCATTACACACACACACACCTGTACTACCTCACACACGCCTGTACTACCTCACACACATCTGTACTACCTCACACACACACACACCTGTACTACCTCTCACACACACAAGTACTACCTCACATACACACACCAGTACTACCTCACACACACACACCTGTACTACCTCACACACACACACCTGTACTACCTCACACACACACACAAACACCTTTACTACCTCACAGACACACCTGTACTACCTCACACACACTCCAGTACTAACTCCCACATACACCTGTGCTATAACACACACACACAAGCACCAGTGCCTCACACACACACACCTGTACTACCTGCACACACAGTGCTCCCACACACACACCAGTGCTCCTCACACACACCTGTTCTCACCTCACACACACACACCTGTGCTACCTCCCACAAACACACCTGTGCTACCTCACACACACACACACCTGTGCTACCTAACACACACACAAACAGCAATTAACTACCTCCACACACACCTGTACTACCTCCACACACACCAGTGCTATCACACACACACACACCCAGCTGGCCTTGCCTCTGCACACACACACACCTGTACTGCCTCACACATACACACACACACCAATACTACCTCACACACATAAACACACACCAGTACTACCTCACACATACACCTGAACTACCTCGCACACACACCTGTAAAACCTCACACACACACACCACACACCAGAACAACTTCACACACACACACACCAGTACTACCTCACACACCCACCTGTACTACCTAAGGAACACACACATACACACCTATACTACCTTACACCCACACACACACACACACATCTGTACTACCTCACACACACACGCCTGTACTACCTCACACACCCACAGCTATGTGCCTCACACACACACACACACACCTGATTGTACTACCTCACACACACACCTGTACAATCTCACACACACACCTGTAATACTACCTCACACACACACCAGTACTACCTCACACACACCTGTACTACCACACACACACCTGTACTACCTCACACACAGACCAGAACTACCTCACAAGCATACACACACAGCAGTACTACCTCACAGACATACCTGTACTATCTCACACACACACTTGTCCTACGTCACACACACACACACACACACACACTAGTACTACCTCAAAACACACACACACACACCTGTACTACATCACACACACACACCTGTACTACCTCACACACACATCTGTACTATCTAACAAACACACACAAACACCAGTACTACTTCACACACACACCTGTACTACCTCACACACACGCCTGTACAATCTCACACACACACAAACACACATCTGTACTACCTCACACACACACAGGAATACCTCACATACACACCTGTACTACCTCAACACACACACACACACCAGTACTACCTCACGCACACAAGTACTACCTCACAAACACACCAGTACTGCCTCATACACACACCAGTACTACCTCACATACACACCTGTACTTCCTCACAAACACACACACACACCTGTTCTACCTCACACACACACCTGTACTACCTCACACACACACCAGTACTACCTCACACACACACACACACACCAGTACCACCAGACATACCCACCAATTCCCCACACACACACCCATACTAATCAAACACACACACACACCAGTACCACCCTCACACACACCTGTACCACTCCACACACACACCTGTACTCACCTCACACACACACACACACCTGTACTCATCTAACACACACACACAAAACACCAGTACACCTCACACACACCTGTACCACCACACACACACCTGCACCACATCACACACACACACACACACACACCAGAACCACCTCACACACACACACCATACCACACACACACCTGTACTACCCTCAAACACACACACACACACACCAGTACAACCTCACACACACACCTGTTCTACCTCACACACACACGTGTACTACCTCACACACACACCTGTAGTACCTCACACACACACACCTGTCCTACCTAACACACACACACAAACACCATTACAACCTCACACACACACCTGAACTACGTCACACACACACCAGTACTACTCCACACACACAAAACTGTACTAACTCACACATACACCTGTACTACCTCACACACACACAACTGTACTACCTCACATACACACCTTGCACTCCTCACACACGCACACACACACACACACCAGTACCACTCCACACACACCTGTACTCAGCCCCTCACACACACACAACTGTACTACCTCACAGACAATTGTACTACCTCACACACACACACACACACACCAGTACTACCTCACACACACACAACTGTACTACCTCACATACACACATGTACTAGCTCATACAAACACACCAGTACTACCTAACACACACACACAAACACCACTACTATCTCACACACACACCTGTACTACCTCACACACCATCTATTGTTAAAATAATAAACATCTCCTGATTTATGTACTGTACAGCCCTGTAAATGTATTCAATGCGTATTATACCATTATGTCTAAATCAAATATAAGTCTGTATATTTCCAGCCACTGGCTGCAACTCTATTAATAAACCGTTTAATATTATTTAC
>NW_024730079.1:0-15023 GCF_018991925.1 Homarus americanus | reverse complement strand
AGAATGTTCTATACATTGAGGGTATATACAAAACACTTGTTGTCTTTAAAAGCAGGTTCTCGCACGGGAGATAACAGTAGGATCTAGGGGAGCCTGTGGGCACGCCACCAGGACCGGTTTTAACTACCTCTACATCTATCTATATGGGGATACTACTGCTGGGTTTACAGATGCTGCATTCACAAGTTGAATACATAAAAGTATAAATGTGATAATTTATATACATATAATATAGGCACAATAAATGGAATATTCCATAGAATTTACATGTTCTATTACTACTTGTATACATAATTAATAACAGTAATATAAGAGTAATATAATAATATACAGTCAAGGCACTACTTTTGTGTCCATATATCATACACCTTCCTCCCCTATACGCCATAGTTTATCTTTGAGCGGACCATTGTTTCTGGAGAGTCGCCTGGACCCGCGGAGTACTGGGGCAGAAACACACAAGGTGGGGGATGGATTTACTTTAGAGACATCAACATTAGGGGACTCAACTGGGGAGGGGTCAACACTAGGCAGTTTCCACACAGGTCGGAGGAAACGACGGTTCCTCCACCATACTCTACCACTAGGAAGACGCACTTGCAGTCCCTGGACCCGCCAATACCCATGTAACAACCTAACCTGTCCCCAGTGTGAGATACCGATCTTGAATCCTGACTACAATACGATACTCAACCTGGGAAGGGGGTGGCATGAGTCGCATCGAGCAGCGACATCTGGGCGTGCTCGTTTATGCTGCACGGGCGGTCACATTCGCCAGTCTTGGCCTGCCACTCTTTGGAGAAAAAGACTGGTGGGCAGGAACACAAGACCCAGATGTCCGTGATAGAACCTGGCTAGAGTCTGTGAAGTTCGGGTGTTATGTAATTCCAACAAAATGATCAAGTCCGCAGTCGATATTTCCGAGGGTTACAAATAAGCGACCAGGTGTTTGCCAGTCTTAACCGCGCTTCAGCGTGTCCAATTCGCCTGGGGTAGGGGGCGAAAGTCAACACATGACGACTCCCCCAACGGTCCACGAAACCCGAACCTGGTTGGCAACTGGGGTCTCCATCAGTCCTGAGGAAGGAGGGAAAACACCAACAACTTCTGAAGCAATGCTCAAGCTCCCGATGAGTAGGAACACTACTAGGACGACACAACAGGCCATCCCAAAGAAGCCGCCGGCAATTACGAGGAAGGACCTCCCCTGCAACGCAAAGAAATCGGCCTAACACAGACCCTAAGGGTCTTGAAGGGTTATCGCCGCACAATAAAGGTTCCTGTTACGAAGCAGAATCAGGCACGGACGTACTTGCAATGTCCGTCGATTCCGGCCAAAATATGTCTCTTCCTGCCTCGCCACAGGTGGCCTCCACCTCACTGGCTGTCGAAGCGCGGCCAAGGCACGGCATTAGGGCAGCAGGAATAATCATCGACTACAAGACGAGGCCCCAACAAAGAGATCCTTATTTTCCAGTACGAGAAGCGATTCCACGAAGGTCGACGGTTAGATGGAAATCCCTGAGACACACAGCCAACGCAGCCGATGTAGGAAAAGGCCGGCCCCAAGGCGCGGAGACCTCCAATGGTCTTGCTCCATCCGGCCGTAGACTCTTCGATGTGAAGACGGCCTTCAATGAAAACCACTGACTTGAGGATGCAGCAGCTGTAGAACACAACATCTCGCCCTCTGGGGTACGACGGGGCCGATAGAAAGGTCCGTGATGCACAACATAAACAACACGCCACACAGCCGCATGAAGAGAAGGCAGAGCTCTTCAGACGTTGAAGACGAGATTTTACCGCATCCAAAGAGTAGTGATTATAGGCATAAAGCGATGATCCGTGAAGACGGTGAAGTGCTGAAGTCCTATCATGTAGAAACGGCACTTCGCCATCGCCCAGACAACAGCCACCAACACAGCTCATCGTATACCGGTCCCAGCGCCCGCCAGAACCCGGATTCCACACCAAATTAAGCGGAGTTGTCCACCGCCACGGTCCTGCAGAGAAGGACGAAACCAAAACCTAGAGTCTGGAGGCACCAGTCTGAGGACGGTGGTAGGGCTGGCAGAACATGAGGACAGGTGGACCAACAGGGCCTGCTTAACCCGCTGGAAGGCCTCTGACAATCTGGGGTCCAAGAATGCCTCCTGGGGCTCAGCAGGGGCGCAACCTGGCTGCGGCGGAGATGTCAGGTGTAAACCAGCCAGCTGATTGACCACAGACCCAAAAAAGAACGGAGGCTCCTCAGGGTTGGCAGGGGTTAAACTTATCCCACTTATTTCTCCGGTCAGCTAAGCATGCCTACGCTGAGAGAGGTACCCACAGAAGTTCACTGGCGAGCGGCGACTACAAACTTGTCACATTGAGGCAACCCAGTACTTTAACACCTGTGAACTATATATCCGGGAGAGTGCAAGTATTCTTCGTCGTAGCAAGATATCATCAACCACCTTGACACAACCGTGACCCTGAAGGGCCGCGTCACCACGCTGACAGAATGCATCCCAGAGCGGCAAACCCCATGGGCCTCTGCAACACTGGTATCTTCCAAATGGTGATGAATGTAGTCAAACGCTGGTCTTTCGCCAACCTGATCTGCCAATAACAACACAAGGCGTCCATAGTTGTAAAAACCCCACACTCAAATGCCGCGGCGTGTGGTGAAGGTGGGCTGGACGTGAAACTTGCTGGTTAAGCTTTGAGAAACGGCGGTGATCCGTACTCACCACGAGGTTTGGCGACGGGACGAGAGGGTGGCACCAAGTGAATGCTCGTCTCCGGCCACCATCAGCGGTGGATCCTAAGATTTCTTATCAACCAACACGCCAGCAAAACCCTTGAGAAGGTAAGTTCATCGTCAGAAGGACGTCAGAGATAGGAATTCCTTCAACCTGTCGACATGGGTGACCTTAAAAATAGGTTAGGGAATTCCTGGAAATAATGCCAAATCTTTACAAAGCAGCCATACGATGAGCGGAGTCGAACCATCATGAACATCAATCCCGAGCAAGACTGCTTACCAAAGTAAGTAGCCCAGAAAGATCCCAAAGCTGGATCCACCTTGGAAACCATCAGCCGTCAGTCTCCGTTCTGAGTGAGGGGGCCGTGCTCCCCGGCATACCCAAACTTGCTAAATAACAGACCAATTACTGACAGACGTAAAGCCGCACCCAGTGCCTCAAAAGCCCATCTGCAACACTGACGACGAGTTACCAAGAAATGACGACATTGATGTCTGGGGCTTCGTGTCTCAGAAACTATCACACGACGGCAGGAACGACTGACACAGCCCTGACGCTGCCAGAAGGAAGCGCACATCACTACCTGAGGACGACTTCTGACCCAGGTACGTCCTCTACGTGTCCTCATTACAAAAACATTGTCATAACGGCCCACACACACAAAGTCTGAACTAGCAGGCACTAACCGTATAACCCAGTGACACCGGCGGTCGCACGCTTGAGCAGCTGGGCACTGGGAGGCATTATGTTGTCTCGCACAGCTATTACACAAAGCTGCTGCTGAAGGTGTAGCTGAGGGTGAGGGTGGGGTTACTTGCTGCTTCTACCCTTTCTGTAGGAAGACACTGCCTCACCTGGTCAGGCTGTGAGCGTAAAGCTGAAGTCGCACACCTGGCGGCCCTCGTAAGTCGACATTTCGTGACAACGTCTGAAGGGAGAAGTGGGGTCGAGGAATGAGACGCTGAACTAGCTTCTTCGTCTCGACACAACTGTTAAAATGATTGTCCTAAGTTGTGTCTTCTTCACAGACTTGAATGTCCGGGACAAACATCAATCCTCCTGAACACCTTTTGAGCTTTTACAAAAATGCGTCAAAAGATTCTCCATCACTGCTACATATTGAGAGTGCTCTTTCTGAGGCAGCTGCTGCGCTGTCCTCGACGTAAACCTGCACCCTGAAATCGAGCACGGCCTCTCACGCCAGAGTTGTCGAGAGGCACTTGAAGTGTGCTCGAGAGTGTTGCGTTCTAAGGAAAGCACATGAAGCTGTATCACGGCTGTGATAAACTTTGACAAGTCAACCATTGTTGCGTAGTCTTGCCAACGTCGACGCATCATTCCCGAAACATCTGATAAGAAGCATCAGACATCAGAGAGGAGGCGCCTGTACAGCAGCTCTTTTGAGGTGTTGATCCGACTTGGGAAATGAGGTACCAGTAGCTCTAGTCGCATCAACGTCAGTAGCAGACGAATCTTGCACAGTAGATCGTTGTGGGGAGGCTAACAGAGAAATCAAAACGTCAACGGCTTGATCTCCTTTTCAAGGTCATCTCACGTTCACGATGTTCTCGGTAGTTCTCTCCGCGCATTGTACCTCTTGTGTGTCGTCTTCAGATTTCCGAATTTCTTTTTCCTTGCAATATCGTCCTGGCCGAGAAGTCCATCCACTTTATCGTTGAAGGAGATCTGTAGGACGCATGCATCAAGGAGAGCTGCGCATGAGAGCGAGGAGAGATTCTGGGTGACTCCGTTGTCACTGGGGGAGCGTGGGGGTGAGCGAGAGAGAGGTCTCCACACTAAAACTCGTAACCCCATCGTCTGCACGTTTTTGATCCCCGAGAGATATGCCGACAGCTTTGTACTTATCTGTGCAAAAGACAGGGTCAGCCCCTCGTAATCTATGCACAGAATTACAGAAGTCTGCAGGTAAGTCACAAGAAAATAGGTGAATGTGTGTGTGTGTGTGTGTGTGTGCTGGGGGAGACGGCGCCTGCAGACGTGGGGAGTGCTGGTCTCCAGTCACCTCACAGACCAGAGACAGGAGAGCACGTACTGTCGGGCCGCTCCATTAGTCATCTGACCACAACTTGCACAGACAATTATGATTAAAATACACAGCACAGCACAAAACACTTCACTTCACAGCATAGCACTTCACAACACTGTAAGTCTAGAGGCTTGTAGTAGTCTTGCTGTAGGCTGAAGTTGAAGAGACGCCACAACAAAGTCCGGAGGAAAGGCTTGGTCCACTGTATCTCACTGAGAAATAATCACTGCGCCATCTGGCGTGTTGTCACGGATACCCAAAGAATGTTCTATACTACTGAGGGTATACACAAACACTTGTTGTCTTAAAAGTAGGTTCTATTCTCGTACGGGAGATATATAGAGTACAGTAGGATGCAGAAGTCAAGCGTCACACTACGACTCTGTCTTCTGTCTAACTTATCATAGGAGACACACACACTGGCTTACAGAGATGCCAGCATTCACAAGCTAAATACATAAAGTATAAATATGATAATATATATACATAACATGGTGCACAATAAATGGAATATTACATGGAATTAATACATGTTCTGCAATAATTTACTATACATAATTAATAAGAGTAATATAAGAGTAATATAATAATATACAGCTGAAGGTACTACTTTGTGTCCATATTTATCATACAGTAATGTTGGGGTGGATGGTAACGTTAGGGTAGATGGTAATGTTAGGGTGGATGGTAATGTTGGGGTGGATGGTAATGTTGGGGTGGATGGATAGCATTGGGGTGGATGGTAATGTTGGGGTGGATGGTAACGTTGTGGTGGATGGTAATGCTGGGTTGGATGGTTAATGTTGGGGTGGAGGCAACGTTGGGGTGCATGGAATTTTGGAGTGGATGGCAAGCGTTGGGGTGGATGGGAAAAGTTGGGTGGATATGGTAACGTTGAGGTGGATGGTAATGTTGAGGTGGATGGTAACGTTGGGGTGGATGGGACATTGGAGTGGATGGTAATGTTGGGGTGGATGGAAATGTTGGGGTGGAGGGTAACGTTGGGTGGATGGTAATGTTGAGGTGGATGGTAACATTGAGGTGGATTGTAGTGTTAGGTGGATGGTAATGTTGGGGTGGATGGTAACATTGCGGTGGATGGCAACGTTGGGGTGGATGGTAACGTTAGAGTGGATAATGTTGGGATGGGATGGTAGCATTGGGGTGGATGGTAACGTTGGGTGGATGGTAATGTTGGGATGGATGGTAGCATTGGGGTGGATGGTAAAGGTTAGGGTGGATGGTAACGTAGGGTGGATGGTAACGTTGGGGTGGATGGCAACGTTAGGGTGGATGGTAATGTTGGGGTGGATGATAATGTTGGGGTGGATGGTAACGTTGGGGTGGATGGTAACGTTGGGGTGGATGGTACCGTTGGGGTAGAAGGTATTGTTGGGATGAATGGTAGCGTTGGGTGGATGGTAATGTTGGGTGGATGGTAGCATTGTGTGGATGGTAGTTAGGGTGGATGGTGAGTAGAGGTGGATGGTAACGTTGGGGTGGATGGTAACGTTGGGGTGGATGGTAATGTTGGGGTGGATGGTAATGTTGGGGTGGATGGTAACGTTGGGGTGGATGGTAACGTTGGGGTGGATGGTAACGTTGGATTGGAAGGTAATGTTGGATGAATGGTAACGTTGGGGTGGATGGTAATTTTGGGGTGGATGAAGTAACGTTGGGGTGGATGGTAGGATGGATGGACGTGGATGTATGATAACGTTGGTGTGGATGGTAATGTTGGGATGGATGGTAACGATGGTGGATGGTAATGTTGGGATGGATGGTTGCATTAGGTGGATGGTAACGTTTGGGTGGATGGTAATGCTGGGATGGATGGTAACGTTGGGGTGGATGGTAATGTTGGGATGGATGGTAGCGTTTGGGTGGATGGTGGCGTGGATGGTAACGTTGGGTGGATGGTAAGGTTGGGGTGGATGGTAATGTTGGATGGATGGTATGTTGGGATGGATGGTAGCATTGGAGTGGATGGTAGTGTTGGGATGGATGGTAACGTTGGGGTGGATGGTAACGTGGGGTGGATGGTAATGTTTGGGGTGGATGATAACGTTGGGGTGTATGGTAACGTTGCTGTGGATGGTAATGTTGGGATGGATGGTAACGTTGTGGTGGATGGCAATGGTGGGATGGATGGTTGCGATGGGTGGATGGTAACGTTGGGGTGGATGGTAATGCTGGGATGGATGGTAACGTTGGGGTGGATGATAATGTTGGGATGGATGGTGGAGCGTTTGGGTGGATGGTGGCGTGGATGGTAACGTTAGGTGGATGGTAGCGTTGGGTGAAGATGGTAAAGTTGGGGTAGATGGTAACGTTGGGGTGGATGGTGATTTGGAATGGATGGTAATGTTGGGGTGGATGGGAGTGTTATAATGGATGGTAATTTTGGGGGTGGATGTTAACGTTGGATGGATTGTAATGTTGGGTGGATGACGTGGGGTGGATGGTAGCATTGGGGTGGATGGTAACGTTGAGTTGGATGGTCGTGTTGGGGTGGATGGTAACAATGGTGGATGGTAGTGTTGGGGTGGATGGTAATATTGAGAGTTGGATGGTAACATTGTAGTGGATGTTGAGTATTGGGGTGGATGGTAACGTTGGGGTGGATGGTAACGTTGGGGTGGATGGTAGTGTTGGGGTGGATGGTAGCATTGGTGAGGTGGATGGGTGTTGGGTGGATGGTAATGTTGGGGTGGATGGTAACGTTGGGGTGGATGGTGGCTTGAGTGGTGGATGGTAGTGTTGGGGTGGATGGTAATGTTGGGTGGATGGTAACGTTGGGTGGATGGTAGCATTGGTGGTGGATGGTAGTGTTGGGGTGGATAATGGTGAGTGTTAGGATTGGATGGTAATGTTGTGGTGGATGGGCATTGGTGGTGGATAATATTGTTGGGGTGGATGGTAACGTTGGGGTGGATGGTAGCATTGGGGTGGATGGTAGTGTTCGGGTGGATGGTAGTGTTGGAGTGGATGGTAGCGTTGGGGTGGATGGTAGCATTTGGTGGATGTGGTAGTGTTGGGGTGGATGGTAACGTTAGGGTGGATGGTATCGTTGGGGTGGATGGTAACGTTGGGGTGGATGGTAAGTGGGGATGGATGGTAGCGTTGAGGTGGATGGTGGCATTGTTGGGGTGGATGGTAATGTTGGGTGGATGGAGCGTTGGGGTGGATGGTAACGTTGGGGTGAGATGGTAGCATTGGTGGTGGATTGTGGTGTTGGGGTTGATGGTAGCGTTGGGGTGGATGGTAATGTTGGGGTGGATGGTGGCATTGTGGCGTATGGTGGTGTTAAGGGCGGATGGTAACGTTGGGGTGGATGGTAACGTTGGGGTGGATGGTAGCATTGGTGGTGGATGGAAGTGTTGGGGTGGATGAGTAACGTTAGGGTGGATGGTAACGTTAGGGTGGATGGTAACATTGGTGGTGGATGGTAGTGTTGGGGTGGATGGTAGTGTTAGGGTGGATGGTACACGTTGTGGTGGATGGTAATGTTGGGGTGGATGGTAATGTTAGGTGGATGGTAGCGTTGGGGTGGATGGTATGGGGTGGATGGTAGTGTTGGAATGGATGGTAATGTGTTGGGTGGATGGTAGCGTTGGATGGATGGTAATTTTGGGGTGGATGGTAACGTTGAGTTGGATGGTAGCATTGAGTGGATGGTAACGTTGGGGTGGATGGTAACATTGGGGTGGAAATGGTAGCGTTGCAGTGGATGGTAATGTTGGGGTGGATGGTAACGTTGGGGTGGATGGTAACGTTGGGGTGGATGGTAGCATTGGTGGTTGATGGTAGTGTTGAGGGGTGGATGGTAATGTTGGGGGTGGATGGTAACGTTGGGGTGGATGGTAGCGTTGGGGTGGATGGTAGCGTTGGGGTGGATGGTAACGTTGGGGTGGATGGTAATGTTGGGGTGGATGGTAATGTTGGGGTGGATGGTAACGTTGGGGTGGATTGCAACGTTGCTGTGGATGTAATGTTGGGATGGATGGTAACGTTGTGGTGTGGATGGTAATGTTGGGATGGATGGTAGCGTTGGGGTGGACAATAACGTTTGGGTGGATGGTAATGCTGGGATGGATGGTAATGTTGGGGTGGATGGTAATGTTGGGATGGATGGTAACGTTAGGGTGCATGGCAACGTTAGGAATATTAGGTTAGGGTGGATGTTAGCTTTGGGGTGGATGGAGGCAACGTTAGGGTGGATGATAATGTTGGGGTGGATGGTAAATTTTGGTGGATGGTAGCTTTGGGGTGGATGGTAATGTTGGGATGGATGGTATCGTTTGGGTGCATGGTAGTTTGGGTGGATGGTAACGTTGGGGTGGATGGGAATGTTGGGGTGGATGGTAACGTTGGGGTGGATGTTAATGCTGAGGTGGATGGTAACGTTGAGGAGGATTGTAGCGTTGGAGTGGATGGTAATGTTGGGGTGGATGATGGTAACGTTGGGGTGGATGGTAACGTTGGAGTGGAGGATAATGTTGGGATGGATCTTAGCATTGGGGTTGATGGTAATGTTGGGGTGGATGGTAATGTTTGGGTGGAGGGTAACGTTAGGTGGATGGTAATGTAGAGGTGGATGGTAACGTTGAGGTGGATTGTAGCGTTGGAGTGGATGGTAATGTTGGGGTGGATGGTAACATTGCGGTGGATAGTAACGTTGGGGTGGATGGTAACGTTGGACTGGATGGTAATGTTGGGATGGATGGTAGCATTGATGGTGGATGGTAGTGTTGGGGTGGATGGTAGTTTTGGGGTGGATGGTAGCGTTGGTTGTGGATGGTAGTGTTGGGGTGGAAGGTAGTGTTGGGTGGATGGTAGCGTTGGGGTGGATGTGGTAGCATTTGCGGTGAATGGTAGTGTTGGGGTGGATGGTAATGTTGGGGTGGTATGTACTGGGGTGGATGGTAGCATTGGTGGTGGATGGTATTGTTTGGGTGAATGGGAGCGTTGGGGTGGATGGTAATGTTGGGGGTGAATGGTAATGTTGGGGTGGATGGTAGCGTTGGGGTGGATGGCAACGTTGGAATGGATGGTAATGTTGGGGTGGATGGTAATGTTGGGGGTGGATGGTAAGTTGGGGTGGATGGTTGCATTGGGGTGGATTGGTAGCTGGTTGGAAGTGGTTGGGGTGGATGGTAATGTTGGGGTGGATGGTAAAGTTGGGGTGGATGGTTGCATTGGGGTGGATGGTAGCATTGGTAGGTGGATGGTATTGTTTGGGTGGATGGGGCGTTGGGGTGGATGGTAATGTTGGAGTTGAGATGGTGTGTTGGGAGTGGATGGTAGCGTTAGGTGGATGGTAACGTTGGAATGGATGGTAAATGGTGGGTGGATGGTAATGTTGGGGTGGATGGTAGTCTTGGGGTGGATGGTAGCATTCGTGGCGTATGGTAGTGTTGGGTGGATGGTAGCGTTCAGGTGGATGGTAGTGTTTGGGTAGATGGAAGCGTTGGGGTGGATGGAGTGTTGGAATGGATGATGTTGGAATGGATGGTAATGTTTGGGATGGATGGTAGCGTTGGGGTGGATGGTAGCGTTGGGGTGGATGGTAATGTTGGGATGGATGGTAACGTTGGGGTGGATGGTAATTTTGGGATGGATGGTAACGTTGTGGTGGATGGTAACGTTAGGGTGGATGGTAATGTTGGGATGGATGGTAACGTTGGGGTGGATAGTAACGTTGTGCTGGATGGTAACGTTGGGGTGGATGGTAACGTTGGGGTAGATGGTAATGTTGGAATGGATGGTAAAATTGGGGTGAATGGTAATGTTGGAATGGATGGTAACGTTGGGGTGGATGGTAATGTTGGAATGGATAGTATCGTTGGGGTGGATGGATTGGTGTAGTATCTTGGGTGGATGTAATGTGGAATGGATGGTAACGTTGGGTTGGATGGTAATGTTGGGGTGGATGGTAATATTGGGATGGATGGTAACGTTGGGGTGGATTAATTGGTGTTGGGTGGATGGTAACGTTGGGGTGGATGGTAATGTTGGGGTGGATGGTAACATTGGGGTGGTGTAATGTTGGAATGGTTAGTATGTTGGGGTGGATGGTAATGTTGGGGTGGATGGTAATGTTGAATTTGATGGTAATCTTGGTGGATGGTAACGTTGGGTTGGATGGTAGCGTTGGGGTAGATGGTAGCGTTTGGTGGATGGTAGTGGAATGGATGGTAATGTTGTGGTGGATGGTAACGTTAGGGTGGATGGTAATGTTGGGGTGGATGGTAATGTTGGGATGGATGGCAACGTTGGTTGGATGGTAACGTGGTGTGGAAAATAATGTTGGGGTGGATGGTAATGTTGGGGAGGATGGTAACGTTGGGGTGGATGGCAACGTTGCTGTGGATGGTAATGTTGGGATGGATGGTAGCGTTGGGGTGGATGGTAACGTTTGGGTGGATGGTAATGCTAGGGTGGATGGTAACGTTGGGGTGGATGGTGTTAGGGTGAATTGTAGGATTGGGGTGGATGGAGTGTTGGGTGGATGGTAACGTTAGGGTGGATGGTAATGTTGGGTGGATGGTAACGTTAGGGTGGTTGGTAGCGTTGGTGTGGATGGTATATGTGTGGTGGATAGTAACGTTGGGATGGATGGTAATGCTGGGGTGGATGGTATTGTTGGGATGGATTGTAATGTTTGGGGTGCATGGTAGTTTTGGAGTGGATGGTAACTTTGGGGTGGATGGGAATGTTGGGGTGGATGGTAACGTTGGGGTGGATGGTAATGTTGAGGTGGATGGTAACGTTGAGGTGGATTGTAGCATTGGAGTGGATGGAAACATTGCGGTGGATGGCAACGTTGGGGTGGATGGTAACGTTGGAGTGGATGGTAATGTTGGGATGGATAGAGACATTGGGGTGGATGGTAACGTTAGGGATGGATGGTAATGGGATGGATGGTAGCATTGGGTTGGATGGTAACGTTGGGGTGGATGGTAATGTTCGGGTGGATTATAACGTTGGGGTGGATGGTAACGTTGGGTGGATGGTAACGTTAGGGTGGATGGTAACGTTGGGGTGGATGATAATGTTGGGGTGGATGGTAGCGTTGGGGTGGATGGTAGCATTGGTGGTAGTATGGTAACATTGGGGTGGATGGTAGCATTGGTGGTGGATGGTAGTGTTAGGGTGGATTGTAGAGTTGGGGTGGATGGTAGCATTGGTTTGGATGGTAGTGTTGGTGTGGATGGTAGTGTTGGTGGATGGTAGTGTTGGGGTGGATGGTAGTGTTGGGGTGGATGGTAGTGTTGGGGTGGATGAGTAACATTGGTGGTGAATGGTAGTCTTGGGGTGGATGGTATTGTTGGGGTGGATGGTAGTGTTGGGGTGGATGGTAGCATTGGGGTGGATGGTAGCATGGGGGATGGTAGCGTGGGGGGATCGGCATTGGGGTTGATGGTAGCATTGGTGGTGGATGGTAGTGTTGGGGTGGATGGTAGTGTTGGGGTGGATGGTAATGTTGGGGTGGATGGTAGCATTGGGGTGGATGGTAGCGTGGCGGTGAATGGTAGTGTTGGGGTGGATGGTAGTGTTGGGGTGGATGGTGAAGTTGGGGTGGATGGTAGCGTTGGGATGGATGTTGGCATTGGTGGTGGATGGTAGTGTTTGGGTGGATGGTAGTGTTGGGGTGGATGGCATTGGTGGTGGAAGGTAACATTGGTGGTGGTTGGTAGTGTTGGGATTGGATGGTAATGTTGGGTGGATGGTAGCGTTGGGGTGGATGGTAGCATTGGTGGTGGATGGTATTGTTGGTGATTAGTGTAGGGTGGATAGTAATGTTGGGGTGGATGGTAGCGTTGGGGTGGATGGTGGCATTGGTGGTGGATGGTGTTGGGGTGGATGGTAATGTTGGGTGGATAGTAATGTTGGGGTAGATGGTAGCGTTGGGGTGGATGGTAGCATTGGTGTGGATGGTATTGTTGGGGTGGATGGTATTAGGGTGGACATGGATAGTAATGTTGGGGTGGATGGTAACATTGTGGTGGATGGTAGTGTTGGGGTGGATGGTGGCATTGGGGTGGATGGTAACGTTGGGGTGGATGGTAGCGTTGGGGTTGATGGAGCGGTAGGGGTGGATGGTCGTGTTGGGGTGGATTAGCATTGGTGGTGGATGGTTGTGTTGGGGTGGATGGTAGGGGTTGGGGTGGATGGTAACGTTGGGTGGATGGTAGCATTGGTGTTGGATGATATTGTTGGGTGGGTGGTAGCATTGGTGGTGGATGGTAACGTTGGGGTGGATGGTAGTGTTGGGGTGGATGGTAACAATGTGGTGGATGGTGGTGTTGGGTTGGATGGTAGATTTGGAGTGGATGGTAACATTGTGGTGGATGGTAGTGTTGGGGTAGATGGTAACATTGGGGTGGATGATAACGTTGGGTTGGATGGTAGTGTTGGGTGGATGGTAACAATGTGGTGGATGGTAGTGTTGGGGTGGATGGTAATGTTGGGGTGGATGGTAACATTGTGGTGTTTGGTAGTGTTGGGGTGGATGGTAACGTTGGGTGGATGGTAGTGTTGGGGTGGATGGTAGCATTGGTGGTGGATGGTAGTGTTGGGGTGGATGGTAACGTTGGGGTGGATTTTTAACGTTGGGTTGGATGGTAGCATTGGTGGTTGATGATGGTGTTGGGGTGGATGGTAGTGTTAGGTGGTGTAACGTTGGGTTGGATGGTAGCATTGTGTGGATGGTAGTGTTAGGGTGAATGGTAGTGTGGGGTGGATGGTAATGTTGTGGTGGATGGTAGCATTGGTGGTGTGGATAATATTGTTGGGGTGGATGGTAACGTTGGGGTGGATGGAATGTTGCGGTGGATGGTAATGTTGGGGTGGATGGTCGCGTTGGAATGTATGGTAATTTTGGGAGGATGGTAACGTTGGGGTGGAAGGTAGCATTGCGGTGGATGGTAACGTTGGGGTGGATGGTAACGTTGGGGTGGAGGTAACGTTGGGTGAATAGTAACGTTGGGGTGGATGGTTGCGTTGGGGTGGGTGGTGGCATTTGTGGTGGATGGTAATGTTGGGGTGGATGGTAACGTTGGGGTGGATGGTAACGTTGGGTGGATGGTAGCATTGGTGGGGTGGATTGTAGTGTTGGGGTGGATGGTAGCGTTGGGGTGGATTGTAGTGTTGGGTGGATGGTAGCAATGGTGGTGTATGGTAGTGTTGGGGTGGATGGTAACGTTGGGGTGGATGGTAACGTTGGGGTGGATGGTAGCATTGGTGGTGGATGGTAGTGTTGGGGTGGATGGTAACGTTGGGGTGGATGGTAACGTTGGGGTGGATGGTAACATTGGGGTGGATGGTAGCATTGGTGGTTAGGTGGGGTGGATGGTGGTGTTGGGGTGGATGGTAACGTTGGGGTGGATGGTAGCATTGGTGGTGGATCATAAGTGTTGGGGTGGATGGAAACGTTGTTGGTGGATGGTAATGTTGCGGTGGATGGTAACGTTGGGGTGGAAGGTAGCATTGCGGTGGATGGTAACGTTGGGGTGGATGAGTGACGTTGGGTGGAGGTAGCGTTGGGGTGGATGGTAATGTTGGGGTGCAAGGTAACGTTGGGGTGCATGGTAACGTTGGGGTGGATGGTAGCATTGGTGGTTGAAGGTGTTGGGGTGGATGGTAGTGTTGGGGTGGATGGTAACGTTGGGGTGGATGGTAGCGTTGGGTAGATGGTAGCGTTGGGGTGGATGGCAACGTTGGGGTGGATGGTAATGTTGGGGTGGATGGTAATTTTGGGGTGGATGGTAACGTTGGGGTGGATTGCAACGTTGCTGTGGATATTGTGTTGGATGAATGTGTTGTGGTGGATGGTAATGTTGGGATGAATGGTAGCGTTGGGGTGAACAATAACGTTTGGGTGGATGGTAATGCTGGGATGGATGGTAATGTTGGGGTGGATGGTAATGTTGGGATGGATGGTAACGTTAGGGTGGACGGTAACGTTAGGGTGGATGGTAAAGTTAGGGTGGATGGTAGCTTTGGGGTGGATGGTAACGTTAGGGTGGATGATAATGTTGGGGTGGATGGTAAAGTTTGGGTGGAAGGTAGCTTTGGGGTGGATGGTAATGTTGGGGTGGATGGTTACGTTGGGATGGATGGTAATGCTAGGGGTGGATGGTAACGTTGGGGTGGATGGTAACGTTGGGGTGGATGGTAGCATTGGTGGTGGATGGTAGTGTTGGGGTGGATGGTAGCGTTGGGTG
>NW_024730078.1:0-33435 GCF_018991925.1 Homarus americanus | reverse complement strand
CTGTTGTGCTTCGTTCAGTTACGTATTGCTGTACTTGGGAGTGTCAGAGGTACCTGGGAGTGTCAGAGGTTCCTGGGAGTGTCAGAGGTGTACCTGGGAGTGTCGGAGGGTACCTGGGGAGTATCAGGAGGTGTACCTGGGAGTGTCAGGTGTACCTGGGGAGTGTCAGAGGTGTACCTGGGAGTGTCAGAGGTGTACCTGGGAGTGTCAGAGGTGTTCTGGGGTCGAAGTGTGCCTGGGAGTATCGGAGGTGTACCTGGGAGTGTCGGAGGTGCACCTGGGGGTGTGTCAGAGGTGTAACTAGGAGTGTCAGGGTGTACCAGGGAGTGTCAGAGGTGTACCTGGAGTGTCAGAGGTAGACCTGGGAGTGTCAGAGTGTACCTGGGGTATCAGGGGTGTATCTGGGGTCAGGGGTGTACCTGGGAGGTGTCAGAGGTGTACCTGGGAGTGTCAGGGTGTACCTGGGAGTGTCAGAGGTGTACCTGGGAGTGTCAAGGTGTGCCTGGGAGTGTCAGGGGTGTACCAGGGGTGTCAGCGGTGTACCTGGGAGTGTCAGAGAGGTGTACCTGGGGAGTGTCAGAGGTGTACCTGGGAGTGTCTGGGGGTGCCTGGGAGTGTCAGAGGTGTAGCAGGGAGTGTTAAGAGGTGTACCTGGGGAGTGTCAGGAGTGAACCAGGAGTGTCAGGTAGTACCTGGGGTGTCAGAGGTGTGGGAGTGTCAGGGGTGTATCTGGGAGTGTCAGGGGTGTACCTGGGAGTGTCGGAGGTGTACCTGGGAGTGTCA
This sequence comes from Homarus americanus, assembly GCF_018991925.1. Classification (NCBI taxonomy): domain Eukaryota; kingdom Metazoa; phylum Arthropoda; class Malacostraca; order Decapoda; family Nephropidae; genus Homarus; species Homarus americanus. Next base: position 32,652 of record NW_024730078.1, on the reverse strand, counting down.
GAGGTGTAGCAGGGGAGTGTCAGAGGTGTACCTGGGTGTCAGAGGTGAACCAGGGAGTGTCATGGTGTACCTGGGAGTGTCAGAGGTGTACCTGAGTGTCAGGGGTGTACCTGGAGTGTCAGGGGTGTACCTGGGAGTGTCGGAGGTGTAACACAGGAGTGTCAGAGGTATGCCTGGGAGTGTCAGAGGTGTACCTGGGAGTGTCAGTGGTGTACCTGGGAGTGTCAGAGGTGTACCTGGGAGTGTCAGAGGTGTACCTGGGAGTGTCAGGAGGTGTACCTGAGGTGTCAGGTGTACCTGGGAGTGTCAGAGGTGTGCCTGGGGAGTGTCAGATGTGTGCCTGGGAGTGTCTGGGGTGTGCCTGGGGTGTCTGAGGTGTACCTGGGAGTGTCAGAGGTTCCTGGGAGTGTCAGAGGTGAACCTGGGAGTGTCTGGGGTGTACCTGGGGTGTCAGAGGTGTACCTGGGAGTGTCTGGGGTGTACTTCAGGAGTGTCAGAGGTGTGCCTGGGAGTGTCAGAGGTGTACCAGGAGTGTCTGTGGTGCACCTGGGGTGTCAGAGGGAGTACCTGGGAATGTCAGAGGTGTACCTGGGAGTGTCAGAGGTGTACCTGGGAGTGTCAGGGGTGTGCCTGGGAGTGTCAGAGGTGTACCTGGGAGTGTCAGATGTACCTGGGAGTGTCTGAGGTGTACCTGGGAGTGTCTGAGGTGTACCTGGGAGTGTCTGAGGTGTACCTGGGAGTGTCTGAGGTGAACCTGGGAGTGTCAGGGAGGGAACCAGGGACTGTAAGAGGTGTACCTGGGGGTGTCAGAGGTGTGCCTGGGGAGTGTCTGGGGTGTACCTGGGAGTGTCAGAGGTGTGGGGAGTGTCTGAGGTGTACCTCGGAGTGTCAGGGTGTACCTGGGAGTGTCAGAGGAGTACCTGGGGTGTCAGAGGTACCTGGGAGTGTCAGAGGTGTACCTGGGAGTGTCGGAGGTATGCCTGGGAGTGTCGGAGGGTGTACCTGGGAGTATCGGAGGTGTACCTGGGGAGTGTCAGAGGTGTACCTGGGGAATATCAGAGGTGGTCCTGGAGTGTCAGGTGTTCCTGGAGTGTGAAGTGTACCTGGGAGTGTCGGAGGTGTACCTGGGAGTTTCGGAGGTGTGCCTGGGAGTGTCAGAGGTGTACCAGGGAGTGTCAGTGAGTACCTGGGAGTGTCAGAGGTGTACCTGGGAGTATCAGAGTGTACCTGGGAGTGTCAAGGTGTCAGTGTACCTGGGAGTGTCAGAGGTGTACCGGGAGTGTCAGAGGTGTGCCTGGGAGTGTCAGAGGGTACCTGGGAGTGTCGAGGTGTACCTGGGAGTGTCGGAGGTGTACCTGGGAGTGTCAGAGGTGTACCTGGGAGTGTCAAGTGTACCTGGGAGTGTCAGAGGTGTACCTGCGAGTGTCAAGGTGTTCCTGGGAGTGTCAGAAGTGTACCTGGGAGTATCAGAGGTGTACCTGGGGTGTCGGAGGTGTACCTGGGGTGTCAGAGGTGTGCCAGGGAATGTCAGTGGGTACCTGGGGTGTCAGAGGTGTGCCTGGGGTGTGAGGTACCTAGGAGTGTCAAGGTGTTCCTGGGATTGTCAGGGTGTGCCTGGGGTGTGGAGGTGTACCTGGGAGTGTGGGAGTGTACCTGGGAGTGTCGGAGGTGTACCTGGGAGTGTCTGAGGTGAACCTGGGAGTGTCAGGGGAGAACCAGGAGTGTCAGAGGTGTACCTGGGAGTGTCAGAGGTGTACCTGGGAGTGTCTGGGGGTGTGACCTGGGGTGTCAGGGTGTACCTGGGGAGTGTCTGGGGTGTGCCTCAGGTGTCAGAGGTGTGCCTGGGAGTGTCAGAGAGGTGTACTGGGGTGTCAGAGGTGTACCTGGGAGTGTCAGAGGTGTGCCTGGGGTGTCGGAGGTGTACCTGGGAGTATCGGAGGTGTGCCTGGGAGTATCGGAGGTGTGCCTGAGTGTCAGAGGTGTACCTGGGAATATCAGGAGGTGTACCTGCAGTGTCAAAGGTGTTCCTGGGAGTGTGAGGAGTGTACCTGGGAGTATCGGAGGTGTGCCTGGGGTTTCGGAGGTGTGCCTGGGAGTGTCAGAGGTGTACCAGGAATGTCAGTGGAGTACCTGGGAGTGTCAGAGGTGTGCCTGGGGTATCAGAGGTGTACCTAGAGTGTCAAGAGTGTTCCTGGGATTGTCAGAGGTGTACCTGGGAGTGTGAGAAGTGTACCTGGGAGTGTGAGAAGTCTACCTGGGGAGTGTCAGGTGTGCCTGGGAGTGTCGGAGTGTGTACCTGGAGTGTCAGAGGTGTGGCAGGGAGTGTTAGAGGTGTACCTGAGAGTGTCAGCGGTGAACCAGGGAGTGTCAGGAGTACCTGGGTGTGTCAGAGGTGTACCTGGGACTATCAGAGTGTACCTGCAGTGTCAGAGGTGTGCCTGGGAGTATCAGAGGTGTATCTGGGAGTGTCAGAGGTGTGCCAGGGGTGTCAGAGGAGTACCTGGGAGTGTCAGAGGTACCTGGGAGTGTCAGAGGTACCTGGGGAGTATCGGAGGTGTACCTGGGAGTATCGGAGGTGTACCTGGGAGTGTCAGAGGTGTACCTGTGAATATCAGGGTGTACCTGCAGTGTCAAGAGGTGTTCCTGGGAGTGTGAAGTGTACCTGGGAGTATCGGAGGTGTACCTGGGGAGTTTCGGAGGTGTACCTGGGAGTGTCAGAGGTGTACCAGGGAATGTCAGTGGAGTACCTGGGAGTGTCAGAGGTGTACCTGGGGAGTATCAGAGGTGTGCCTAGAGTGTCAAGGTGTTCTGGGATTGTCAGGGTGTACCTGGGAGTGTGAGAAGTGTACCTGGGAGTGTGAGAAGTCTACCTGGGGTGTCGGAGGTGTACCTGGGGTGTCGGATGTGTACCTGAGTGTCAGAGGTGTGGCAGGTGTTGAGGTGTGCCTGAGTGTCAGAGGTGAACCAGGGATGTCAGAGGTACCTGGGTGTGTCAGAGGTGTGCCTGGGACTATCAGAGTGTACCTGCAGTGTCAGAGGTGTACCTGGGAGTATCAGAGGTGTATCTGGGAGTGTCAGAGGTGTACCAGGGGTGTCAGAGGTACCTGTCAGTGTCAGAGGTGTACCTGGGATTGTCAGAGGTGTGCCTGGGAGTGTGAAGTGTGCCTGGGAGTGTCGGAGGTGAACCTGGGAGTGTCGGAGGTGTAACTGGAGTGTCAGAGTTATCTGGGAGTATCACTGGTGTACCTGGGAGTGTCAGTGGTGTGCAGGGCAAAGGTGTGCCTGGGGTGTCAGAGGTGTACCAGGGAGTGTCAGAGAGGTGTACTGGAGTGTCAGAGGTGTGCCTGGGAGTATCAGAGGTGTATCTGGGAGTGTCAGTGCTGGGGAGTGTCAGAGGGTACCTGGGAGTGTCGAGAGGTGTACCTGGGATTGTCAGAGGTGTACCTGGGAGTGTGAAGTGTACCTGGGAGTGTCAGGAGTGAACCTGGGGAGTGTCGGAGGTGTAACCTGGGAGTGTCAGAGGTATACCTAGGGTATCAGGGTGTACCTGGGATTGTCAGAGGTGTGCCTGGAAGGTGTGAGAAGTGTGCCTGGGGAGTGTCGGAGGTGAACCTGGGAGTGTCGGAGGTGTAACTGGAGTGTCAGAGGTATACCTAGGAGTATCAGAGGTGTGCCTGGGATTGTCAGAGGTGTGCCTGGGAGTGTGAGGGTGTATCTCGGGGTGTCAGGGTTGTACTTGGGAGTGTCAGGGGTGTGACTGGGAGTGTCAGGTGTGGACTGGGAGTGTCAGAGGTATACCTGGGAGTATCAGAGGTGTACCTGGGAGTGTCAGTGGTGTGCCTGGGAGTGTCAGAGTTGTACGTGGGAGTGTCAGAGGTGTACCTGGGAGTGTCAGGTGTTCCTGAGAGTGTCAGGGGTGCACTGGGAGTGTCAGATGTGTGCCTGGGAGTGTCTGGGGTGCTGGGAGTGTCGGTGTGCCTGGGAGTGTCAGAGGTTCACCAGGAGTGTCAAGGGTGAACCTGATGTGTCAGGTGTGCCGGAGTGTCAGGGGTTTGCGGAGTGTCTGGGGTGTACTCAGAAGTGTCAGAAGTGTACCTGGGAGTGTCAGGGGGTGTACTTGGGAGTGTCTGTGGGTGTACCTGGGGTGTCAGAGGTACCTGGGAATGTCAGAGGTGTGCCTGGGAGTGTCAGAGGTGTGCCTGGGGTGTCAGGGTGTGCCTGGGAGTGTCAGAGGTGTGCCTGGGAGTGTCGAATGTGCCTGGGAGTGTGGGGTGTACGTGGGAGTGTCAGAGTGAGTACCTGGGAGTGTCAGAGGTGTACCTGGGGTGTCAGAGGTGTGCCTGGGAGTGTCGAGGTGTGCCTGGGAGTATCGGAGGTGTACCTGGGAGTATCGGAGGTGTACCTGGGAGTGTCAGAGGTGTACCTGGGAATGTCGAAGTGTACCTACAGTGTCAAGGTGTTCTGGGAGTGTGAGAGTGTGCCTGGGAGTATCAGAGGTGTACCTGGGAGTTTCAGGTGTGCCAGAGGTGTCAGAGGTGTACCAGGGAATGTCAGTGGGTACCTGGAGTGTCAGAGGTGTACCTGGGAGTATCAGAGGTGTGCCTGGGAGTGTCAGGTGTTCCTGGTTGTCAGAGGTGTGCCTGGGAGTGTGAGAAGTGTACCTGGGGGTGTGAAGTGCAGGAGTGTCGGAGGTGTACTGCAGGGGTGTCGGATGTGTACACTGGAGGTGTCAGGTGGCAGGGGAGTGTTAGGGGTGCACCAAGTGTCAGAGGTGAACCAGGGAGTGTCAGAGGTACCTGGGTGTGTCAGAGGTGTGCCTGGGACTATCAGAGGTGTACCTGAGTGTCAGGGAGTGTGCCTGGGAGTATCAGGGTGTATCTGGGAGTGTCAGAGGTGTACCAGGGAGTGTCAGAGGGTACCTGGGAGTGTCAGAGGTGTGCCTGGGATTGTCAGAGGTGTACCTGGGGTGTGAGAGTGTGCCTGGGAGTGTCGGAGGTGAACCTGGGAGTGTCGGAGGTGTGACTGGGAGTGTCAGAGGTATACCTGGGAGTATCACAGGTGTACCTGGAGTGTCAGTGGTGTGCCTGGGAGTGTCAGAGGTGTGCCTGGGGAGTGTCAGAGGTGTGCCAGGGGTGTCAGAGGTACCTGGGGAGCGTCAGGGTGTGCCTGGGATTGTCAGAGGTGTGCAGGTGTGAAGTGTGCCTGCAAGGTGTCGGAGGTGAACCTGGGAGTGTCAGGGTGGCCTGCGAGAGTTAGAGGTGTGCCTGGGAGTCAGAGGGTGTACTGGAGGTGTGGGGTGTACCTGGGGAGTGTCAGGTGTGCCTGGGAGTGTCAGGGTGTGCCTGGGGTGTCAGAGGTGCTGCTGGGAGTGTCAGAGGGTGTACTGGGAGTGTCAGAGGTGTACCTGGTAGTGTCAGTGGTGGACCTGGGAGTGTCAGAGGTGTGCCTGGGGTGTCAGTGGTGTACCTGGGAGTGTCAGAGGTGTGCCTGGGAGTATCAGAGGTGTACCTGGGAGTGTCAGTGGTGTGCCTGGGAGTGTCAGAGGTGTATCTGGGAGTGTCTGGGGTGTGCCTGGGGTGTCAGGGTGTGGCAGTGTCAGGAGTGTACTTAGGGAGTGTCAGAGGTGTGCCTGGGGTGTCGGTGTGCCTGGGAGGTCAGGGATGTGCCTGGAGGTCAAGGTGTGCCTGGTAGTGTCAGAGGGTGCACCTGTAAGTATCAGAGGTGTACCAGGGAATGTCAGTGGAGTACCTGGGAGTGTCAGTGGAGTACCTGGGAGTGTCAGGGGTGTGCCTGGGGTGTGGGTGTGCCTGGGAGTGTCAGAGGTGTGCCAGGGAGTGTCAGAGGTATCTGGGAGTGTCAGAGTTGTGCCTGGGGAGTATCAGAGGTGTATCTGGGGAGTGTCATGGGTGTACCTGGGAGTGTCAGAAGTTAGCAACTGGGAATGTAGGAGTGTAACTGGGTGTCAGAGGTACCTGGGTGTGGAGGTGTACCTGGGAGTGTCAGGGTGTATCTGGGAGTGTCAGGGGTGTGCCTGGGAGTGTCAGAGGTGTGGCTTCAGGAGTGTCAGAGGTGTGCCTGGGAGTGTCAGTGGAGTGCCTGGGGTGTCAGAGGTGTGCCTGGGAGTGTCAGAGGTGTGCCTGGGGGAGTGTCTGGGGTGTGCCTGGGGAATGTCAGGTATGCCTAGATATCAGAGGTGTACCTGGGATTGTCAGAGGTGTGCCTGGGGAGTGTGAGAGTGTATCTGGGAGTGTCAGGGTTGTACTTGGGAGTGTCAGGGTGTGACTGGGGAGTGTCGGAGGTGTAACTGGGAGTGTCAGAGGTATACCTGGGGTATCAAGGGGTGTACCTGGAGGTGTCAGTGGTGTGCCGAGTGTCAGAGTTGTGCGTGGGGAGTGTCAGGGTGTGCCTGGGAGTGTCAGAGTGTTCTGAGAGTGTCAGGGTGTGCCTGGGGTGTCAGATGTGTGCCTGGGAGTGTCTGGGGTGTGCCTGGGAGTGTCTGAGGTGTGCCTGGGGTGTCAGAGGTTCCGGGAGTGTCAGAGGTGAACCTGGGAGTGTCTGGGGTGTGCCTGGGGGTGTCAGAGGTGTGCCCCGGGAGTGTCTGGGGTGGCCTCGGAGTGTCAGAGGTGTGCCTGGGAGTGTCAGGTGTTGGGAGTGTCTGTGGTGTGCCTGGGAGTGTCAGAGGAGTACCTGGGGAATGTCAGAGGTGTACCTGGGAGTGTCAGAGGTGTGCCTGGGAGTGTCAGAGGTGTGCCTGGGAGTGTCAGGGGTGTGCCTGGGAGTGTCAGAGATGTGCCTGGGGTGTGTCTGGGGTGTGCGTGGGGTGTCAGGCAGTACCTGGGAGTGTCAGAGGGTACCTGGGGTGTCAGAGGTGTGCCTGGGGTGTCGGAGGTGTACCTGGGAGTATCGGAGGTGTGCCAGAGTATCGGAGGTGTGCCTGGGGTGTCAGAGGTGTGCCTGGGAATATCAGAAGTGTACCTACGAGTGTCAAGGTGTTCCTGGGAGTGTGAGAAGTGTGCCTGGGGTATCGGAGATTAACCAGCAATACGTAACTAACCTCGGTATGCTTCGTTGCGTGCTGGTACCACCTCCGATACTCCGGTACCTTCTCCACCTCCCAGGAACACCTTTGACACTCGTGAGGTACACTTCTGATATTCCCAACCTCTGAGCCTCCCAGGTACCTCCGATGCTCCAGGTACACCTCCGATGCTCCCAGGTACCTCCGACACTCCCAGGTACCTCTGCTCCCAGGTACTCCTCTGACACTCCCAGGTGCCTACTCTGACACTCCACGATGCACCTCAGACACTCCAGGTACATCTCTGGCCTCCAGGTACACTGACACTCCCAGGTACACCTCGACCACTCCGGTACCTCTGACACTCCCAGGTACCTCTGACATTCCCAGGTACTCCTCTGACCTCCCAGGTACACCACAGACACTCCAAGTACACCCCTGACACTCCCAGGTACCTCTGACACTTCGAGGTACACCCCAGACACTCCAGGTACACCTCTGACACTCCCAGGTACACCCCAGACACTCCCAGGTTCACCTCTGACACTCCCAGGACTCCTCTGACCTCCCAGGTACACCTCAGACACTCCCAGGTACACCCCAGACCTCCCAGGTACACATCTGACTCCCAGGTACACCTCTGACACTCTCAGGGCACCTCCGACACTCCCAGGTACACCTCCTGACACTCCACGTACAACTCTGACCTCCCAGGTACACCTGACACTCCCAGGTACACCTCTGATACTCCCAGGTATACCTCTGACACTCCCACCTCCGACACTCCCAGTCACACCTGACACTCCCAAGTACAACCCTGACACTCCCAGATACACTTCTCACACTCCCAGGTACACCTCCTGACAATCCCAGGTACACCTCTGATACTCCTAGGTATACCTCTGACATTCCCAGGTACACCTCAGACACTCCCAGTACCCCCTGACACTCCCAGGTACACCTCTGACCCTCCCAGGTACTCACCTGACCTCCCAGGTACACCTCTGACCTCCCAGTTACACCTCTGACACTCCCAGGTACACCCCTGACACTCCCAGATACACCTCAGTACCCAGGTACACCTCTGACCTCCCAGGTACTCCTCTGACACTCCCAGTTACATCTCCGACATTCCCAGTTACACCTGACCTCCCAGGTACAACCATGACACTCCCAGATACACGTCTTATACTCCCAGGTACACCTCTGACCTCCCAGATACTCCTCTGACACTCCGGTACCTCCGACACTCCCAGGTACACCTCACTCCCCAGGTACACCCCTGACCTCCCAGGTACTCCACTGACACTCCCAGGTACTCCACTGACATTCCCTGGTACACCTCTGATACTCCCAGGTACACCTCTGACACTACCAGGTACCTCTGACTCTCCCAGGTACATCCTGACTCCCAGGTACACCTCAGACACTCCCAGGTACACCCCTGACCTCCCAAGTACACCTCTGACACGCCAAGTACACCTCCTGACACTCCCAGGTACACCCCAGACACTCCCACATACCTCCGACCTCCCAGTTCCACTGACACTCCCAGGTACACCTCTGATACTCAAGTGCCCCCTCAGCACTCCCAGGTACACCAATGACACTCCCAGGTACCTCCTGACACTCCCAGGTACTGACACTACCAGGTACACCTCCTGACACTCCCAGGTACTCCTTGACCTCCCAGGTACTCCTCCCACCTCCAGGTACACCTCTGACCTCCCAGGTACACCTCCGACCTCCCAGGTACACCTCTGGACACTTCAGGTACACCTCCTGACCTCCCAGGTACCTCCCTAACTCTCACTGGTACCTCCAGCTCCCAGGTTCACCTCCGACACTCCCAGGTACACTTCTCACACGGTACACCTCTGACAATCCCAGGTACACCTCTGACGCTCCAGGTACTCCTCGGCCTCCCTGGTACCTCTGACACTCCCCAGGTACACCTCTGACCTCCAGGTACACCACTGACACTCCCAGGTACACCCTGTGATACTCCTAGGTATACCTCTGACACTCCCAGTTACACCTCCGACACTCCCAGGTTCACCTCCGACACTCCCAGGTACACTTCTCCCTCCCAGGTACACCTCTGACAATCCCAGGTACACCTCTGACACTCCCAGGTACTCCTCTGACACTCCCTGGTACACCTCTGACACTCCCAGATACACCTCTGATACTCCCAGGGCACCTCTGACACTCCTGGGTACACCTCTGATAGTCCCAGGTACACCTCTGACACACCCAGGCCTCCTCTGACCTCCTGGTTCACCTCTGACACTCTCAGGTACACCTCTAACACTCCTGCTACCTCCTGACACTCCCAGGTACACATCCGACACTCCCAGGTACACCTCTCACTCAGGTAGACTTCTCACACTCCCAGGTGCCACTTCCACACTCCCAGGTACACCTCCTGACAATCCCAGGAACACCTTTGACACTCCCAGGTACCTCTGATACTCCCAGGTACACCTCTGACACTCCCGTACTCCACTGACATTCCCTGGTACACCTCTGACACTCCCAGGTACACCTCCGAAACTCCCAGGTACACCTCCGATACTCCCAGGTACACTTCTCACACTCCCAGGAACACCTTTGACACTCGTAGGTACACTTCTGATATTCCCAGGTACACCTCTGACACTCCCAGGTACACCTCCGATACTCCCAGGTACACCTCCGATACTCCCAGGTACACCTCCGACACTCCCAGGCACACCTCTGACACCCCAGTACTCCTCTGACACTCCCAGGTACTACTCTGACACCCCACGTACACCTCAGACACCTCCAGGCACATCTCTGACACTCCCAGGTACACCTCTGACACTCCCAGGCACACCTCTGACACTCCCAGGTACACCTCTGACACTCCCAGGTACACCCCTGACATTCCAGGTGCACCTCTGACACTCCCAGTACACCACAGACACTCCAGGCATACCCTGACACTGGTACACCTCTGACACTTCGAGGTACACCCCAGACACTAGGTACACCTCTGACACTCCCAGGTACACCCCAGACACTCCCAGGTTCACCTCTGACACTCCCAGGAACTCCTCTGACACCCCAGGTACACCTCAGACACCCCAGGCACACCCCAGACACTCCCAGGTACACATCTGACACCCAGGTACACCTCTGACACTCCTCAGGAACACCTGACACTCCCAGGCACACCTCTGACACTCCCACGTACAACTTACACTCCCAGGTACACCACTGACACTCCCAGGTACACCTCTGATACCCCAGGTATACCCCCTGACACTCCCAGTTACACCTCCGACACTCCCAGTCACACCCCTGACACTCCAGTACAACCCTGACACTCCCAGATACACTTCTCACACTCCCAGGTACACTCTGACAATCCCAGGTACACTGATACCCTAGGCATACCTCTGACACTCCCAGTTACACTCCGACACCCCAGGTTCACCTCCGACACTCCCAGGTACACTTCTCACACCTCCAGGTACACCTCTGACAATCCCAGGCACACCTCTGATACCTCTAGGTATACCTCTGACACCCCAGTCACACCTCCGACACTCCCAGGTTCACCTCGACACTCCCAGGCACACTCTCACCCCAGGTACACCTCTGACAATCCCAGGTACACCTCTGACACTCCCAGGTACCCTCTGACACTCCCTGGTACACCTCTGACACTCCCAGATACACCCTCTGATACTCCCAGGTACACCTCTGACACCCAGGTACTCCTCTGACACTCCCTGGTACACCTCTGACACCCCAGGTACACCTTTGACACTCCCAGGTACACCACTGACACTCCCAGGTACACCTGTGATACCCTAGGTATAACTCTGACACTCCCAGTTACACCTCCGACACTCCCAGGTTCACCTCCGACACTCCCAGGTACACTTCTCACACTCCCAGTACACCTCTGACAATCCCAGGTACACCTCTGACACTGACAGGTACTCCTCTGACACTCCCTGGTACACCTCTGACACTCCCAGATACACCTCTGATACTCCCAGGTACACCTCTGACACTCGCAGGTACACCTCTGATAGTCCCAGGTACACCTCTGACACACCCAGGTACTCCTCTGACACTCCCTGGTTCACCTCTGACACTCCCAGGTACACTCCCTAACACTCTGCCACACCTCTGATACCCCAGGTACACATCCGACACTCCCAGGTACACCTCCGACACCCGGCAGACTTCACACCCCAGGTACACTTCTCACACTCCCAGGCACACCCTGACAATCCCAGGAACACCTTTGACACCTTGTGCACACCTGATACCCCAGACACCCTCTGACACTCCCAGTACTCCTCTGACATTCCCCAGGCCACCTCTGACACTCCCAGGTACACCTCCGAAACCCCAGGTACACCTCCGATACTCCCAGGTACACTTCACACTCCCAGGAACACCTTTGACACTCGCAGGTACCCTTGATATTCACAGGTACACCTCTGACACTCCCAGGTACACTCCGATACTCCCAGGTACACCCGATACCCCAGGCCCCCTGACACTCCCAGGTACTCCTCTGACACTCCAGGTACTCCTCTGACACTCCCTGGTACACTTGACACCCCAGACACCTCTGATACCCCAGGTACACCTCTGACACTCCCAGGTACACTCTGATAGTCCCAGGCCACCTCTGACACACCCAGTACTCCTCTGACACTCCCTGGTTCACCCTGACACTCAGCACACCTCTAACACTCCCTACACCTCTGACACCCAGTACACATCCGACACTCCCAGGTACACCTCCGACACCCCAGACTTCACCCCAGGTACACTTTCACACTCCAGGTACACCTCTGACAATCCCAGGAACACCTTGACACTCTTGTACACCTCTGATACTCCCAGGCACACCTCTGACACTCCCAGTACTCCACTGACATTCCCTGGTACACCTCTGACACACTCCCAGGCACACCTCCGAAACTCCCAGGTACACCTCCGATACTCCCAGGTACACTTCTCACACTCCAGGAACACCTTGACACTCGCAGGTACACCTCTGATATCCCAGGTACACCTCTGACACTCCCAGGTACACCTCCGATACTCCCAGGTACACCTGATACCCCAGGCACACCTCCGACACCCCAGGCACACCTCTGACACTCCTGCACTCCTCCTGACACCCCAGGTACCCTCTGACACTCCCAAGGCACACCTCTGACACCCGAGGCACACCCCAGACACTCCCAGGCACACCTCTGACACTCCCAGGCACACCCCAGACACTCCCAGGCACACCTCTGACACCCCAGGCACACTCTTACAGTCCCTGGTTCTCCCTGACACTCCCAGGTTCACCTCAGACACTTGCACACCTCCGACACTCCCAGGCAGACTTCACCCCAGGTACACTTCTCCACTCCCAGGTACACCTCTGACAATCCCAGGAACACCTTGACACTCTTAGGTACACCTCTGATAATCTGCGGCCTCTGACACCCCAGGTACTCCACTGACATTCCCTGGCACACTCTGACACTCCCAGGTACACCTCCGAAACCCCAGGTACACCTCCGATACTCCCAGGTACACTCTCACACCCCAGGAACACCTTGACACTGCAGGCACACCTCTGATATTCCCAGGTACACCCTGACACTCCCAGGCACACCTCCGTTACTCCCAGGCACACCTCCATTACTCCCCAGGCCACCCTCTGACACTCCCAGGTACTCCTCTGACACTCCCCAGGTACCTCTGACACTCCCTGGTACAACTACTGACACTCCCAGATACACCTCTGATACTCCCAGGTACACCTCTGACACTCGCAGGTACACCTCTGATAGTCCCAGGCACACCTCTGACACACCCAGGCACTCCTCTGACACTCCCTGGTTCACCGCTGACACCTCAGGCACACCTCCAACACCCCTGCCACACCTCTGACACCTCCCAGGTACACATCCGACACTCCCAGGCACACCTCCGACACCCCAGGCAGACTTCTCACACTCCCAGGCACACTTCACACTCCCAGGCACACCTCTGACAATCCCAGGAACACCTTGACACCTTAGGTACACCTCTGATACTCCCAGGTACACCTCTGACACCCCAGGTACCCACTGACATCCCTGGCACACTTCCACTCCCAGGCACACCTCGAAACTCCCAGGTACACCTCCGATACTCCCAGGTACACTTCTCACACTCCCAGGAACACTTTGACACTCGCAGGTACACCTCTGATATTCCCAGGTACACCTCTGACACTCCCAGGTACACCTCCGATACCCCAGGTACACCTCCGATACTCCCAGGCACACCTCCGACACTCCCAGGCACACCTCTGACACTCCCAGTACTCCTCTGACACTCCCAGGCACTCCTCTGACCCCAAGCACACCTCTGACACCTGAGGTACACCCCAGACACTCCCAGGCACACCTCTGACACCCAGGCACACCCCAGACACCCCAGTACACCCCTGACACTCCCAGGTACACCTCTTACAGTCCTGTCTCCTCCCTGACACTCCCAGGTTCACCTCAGACACCCCAGGCACACCCTCAGACACCCAGGCACCTCAGACACTTCCCGCACAACGCCAGACACCCAGGTACATCTCTGACACTCCCGGGTACACCTCTGACACTCCCAGGTACACCCTCTGACACCCCAGGCACACCTCTGACACCCCAGGCACACCTCTGACATTCCCAGGTACTCCTCTGACACTCCCAGGTGCACCACAGACACTCCCAAGTACACCCCTGACACTCCCAGGCACACCTCTGACACTAGAAGTACACCCCAGACACTCCCAGGTAAACCTCTGACACCCCAGGCACACCCACACTCCCAGGTTCACCCTCTGACACTCCCAGAACTCCTCTGACACCCCAGGCACACCTGCAGACACTCCCAGGTACACCCCAGACACCCCAGGCACACATCTGACACCCCAGGCACACCTCTGACACCTCCCAGGTACACCTCTGACACCTCAGAACACTGACACTCCCAGGCACACTCTGACACTCCCAGGCACACCTCTGACACTCCCAGGTACACCACTGACACTCCCAGGTGCACCTCTGATACCCCAGGTATACCTCTGACACCCAGTCACACCTCCGACCTCCCAGTTACACCCTGACACTCCCAGATACACTCCTGAGACTCCCAGATACACCTCTGACACTCCCCAGGTACTACCATGACACTACCTGGTTCACCTCTGACACTCCCAGGCACACCCCAACACTTGCCACACCTCTGACACCCCAGTGCCCCAGACACCTCAGGCACACCCCTGACACCCCAGATACACCCCTGAGACTCCCAGGATACACCTCCTGACACTCCCAGGTACTACCATGACACTACCTGGTTCAACCTCTGACATTCCCAGGCACACCCCCAACACCCTGCCACACCTCTGACACCCAGGCACACCCCAGACACCCAGGCACACCCCTGACACTCCCAGGTACACCTCTGACACCCAGGTAATCACGATTAACTCTGCACACCCCTGACACTTCCAGGCACACCTTGACACTCAGGTACACCTCTGACACTTGCTACACCTCTGACACCCCAGTCACACCTCTCACACTAGGTACACCCCTGACACTCCCAGATACAACCTCTGATACTCCCAGGTACCTCTGACACCCCTGGTTCACCTGACACTCCCAGGTAACACTCTGACACTCCCTGGCACACCTCTGATACCCTAGGTACACCTCTGACACTCCAGGCACACCTCCGAAACTCCCAGGTACACCTGATAATCCCCAGGTACACTCTCACACTCCCAGGAACACCTTGACACTCTGCAGGCACACTCTGATATTCCCAGGCACACCTCTGACACTCAGGCACACTGATATCCCAGGTACACCTGATAACTCTTGCACCTCCGACACTCCCAGGTACACCTCTGACACTCCCAGGAACCTCTGACACCAGGTACCTCTGACACTCCCAAGTACACCTCTGACACTCCGAGGCACACCCCAGACACTCCCCAGGCACACCTCTGACACTCAGGACACACCCCAGACACCCCAGGCACACCCTGACACTCCCAGGCACACCTCTACAGTCCCTGGTTCTCCCCTGACACTCCCCAGGTTCACCCCAGACACTCCCCAGGTACACCTCCTGACACCCCAGGCAGACTCTCACACCCCAGGCACATCTCACACTCCCAGGCACACTCTGACAATCCCAGAACACCTGACACCTTAGGCACACCCTGACACTCCCCAGGTACACCCTGACACTTGCACCGACATCCCTGGTACACCCTGACACCCCAGGCACACCTGAAAACCCCAGCCACCTCCTGAACTCCAGGCACACTTCTCAAAACTCCCAGGAACACCCTTGACACTGCAGGCACACCTCTGATATCCCAGGCACACCCTGACACTCCCAGGTACACCTCCGATACCACCAGGCACACCTCCGATACCCAGGCACACCCCTGACACTCCCAGGTACCTCCACACCCAGGTACCTCTGACACTCCCTGGCACACCTCTGACACTCCCAGATACACCCTGACACCAGGTTCACCTCTGACACTGCAGGCACTCTGATAGTCCCAGGTACACCTCTGACACACCCAGGTACTCTCTGACACTCTGGTTCACCGCTGACACCTCACGACACTCTAACACCCTGCCACCTCTGACACTCCCAGGCACACATCCGACACTCCCAGGCACACCTCCGACACCCCAGGCAGACTTCCCCTACCCCAGGCACACTTCACACTCCCCAGGCACACCTCTGACAATCCCAGGAACACCTTTGACACTCTTAGGCACACCTCTCATACCCCAGGCACACCCTGACACCCAGGCACCCACTGACATCCCTGGTACACCTTGACACTCCAGGCACACTGAAAACCTCAGGTACACCTGATAATTTGCACACCCCCACACACCTTGACACTCTGCAGGTACACCTCTGATATTCCCAGGCACACCTCTGACACTCCCAGGCACACCTCCGATAACTCCCAGGTACACCCCCTGATACTCCCAGGTACACCTGACACTTGGCACCCCCTCTGACACTCCCAGGCACCTCTGACACTCCAGTACCTGACACTCCCCAAGCACACCTCTGACATCCGAGGCACACCCCAGACACAGGCACACCCTCTGACACCTCCAGGCACACCCAGACAGGCACACCTCACACTTGCCACCTCTTACAGTCCCTGGTCTCTGACACTGGTCTCACCTCAGACACTTCAGGCACACCCTCAGCATGTACACCAGACACTCCCACGCACACGTCAGACTCCCCAGGTGCCATTCGACACTCCCAGGTACACCTCTGACACCCCAGGCACACCTCTGACACTCCCCAGGCACACCACCTCTGACACCCAGGTACACCCTGACATTCCCCAGGCACTCCTCTGACACTCCCCAGTGCACCACAGACACCCCAAGCATACCCCTGACACTCCCAGGCACACCTCTGACACCAAGTACACCCCAGACACCCCCAGGCAAACTCTGACACCCCAGGTACACCCCAGACACTCCCCAGGTTCACCTCTGACACTCCCAGGAACCCTCTGACACTCCCCAGGTACACCGCAGACACTCCCCAGGCACACCCCAGACACCCCAGGCACACATCTGACACCCCAGGCACACCTCTGACACTCCCAGGCACACCTCTGACACTCTCAGGAACACCTCTGACACTCCCAGGTACACCTCTGACACCCCAGGCACCCTCTGACACTCTGGCACACCACTGACACCCCAGGCACCTCTGATACTCCCAGGCACACCTGACACCCCAGCACCTCCGACACCCCAGTCACACCCCTGACACCCCAGATACACCCCTGAGACTCCCCAGATACACCTCTGACACCCCAGGCACACCACACTCCCAGAACACCTCTGACACTCCAGGCACACCCCACACTCCAGATACACCCCTCTGATAATCCCACGACATCTCTGACACCCCCTGGTCTACACCTCTGACACTCCCCAGGGCACCTCTGACACACCCTGGCACACCCTCTGACACCCCAGGCACACCTGATACAGGGTTCACACTCCCACACCTAGGCACACCTGACACTCCCAGGCACACCTCTGACTCCAGGCACACCACGACTCCCAGGCACACCCCAGACACTTGCTACCACCTCTGACACCAGTTCACCTCTGACACTTGCACACCTGACACCACCAGGCACACCCCAGACACCACACAAACCTCTGACACCCCAGGCACCCTCTGACACCCCGAGGCACACCCCAGACACTCCCAGGCACACCTCTGACACCCCAGGCACACCCCAGACACCCAAGGCACACCCTGACACTCCCAGGCACACCCCCTTTCAGTCCCTGGCTCTCCCTGACACTCCCAGGCACACCCCTGACACTCCCAGGCACACCTCTGACACCCCAGGTACACCTCTGACACTCCCAGGCACACTCTGACACTCCCAGGCACACCTCTGACATCCCTACCTCTGACACCCCAGGCACACCACAGACACTCCCAAGTTCACCTCCCTGACACTCTCAGGCACACTCTGACACCTCGAGGCACCCCAGACACGTAGCCACCTCTGACACTCCCAGGAACACCCCAGACACCCCAGGTTCACCTCTAACATTCCCAGGAACCCTTGACACTCCCAGGCACACCTCAGACACCCCAGGCACACCCCAGACACCCCAGGCACACATCTGACACTCCCCAGGCACACCTCTGACACTCCCAGGCACACCTCTGACACTCTCAGGAACACCTCTGACACTCCCAGGCAAACTCTGACACTCCCAGGTACTCCACTGACACTCCCTGGCACGCCCCTGACACCCCAGGCACACCTTGACTAAGGCACACCTCTGACACTTGCACACCTCCCTCTGATCTGCAGTTACACCTCTGACACTCCCAGGCACACCCCTGACACTCCCAGGATACACCTCTGATACCCCCAGGTACACCTCTGACACTCCCAGTTACACCAGACACACCCAGGTACACCCTGACACTCCCAGATACACCTCTGATACTCCCCAGGCACACCTCTGACACTCCCTGCACCTCTGACACCCCAGGCACACCTCTGACACTCCAGCCACACCTGACACTCAGGCACACCCCTGACACTTGAGATCACACCCTGACACCTATACACTTGACCACCCCAGGTACCCCTGACACCCCAGGCCCACCTCTGACACCCCAGGTCACCTCTAACACCCCTGCACACCTCTACACTAGGCACACCCCAGACACTCCCAGGCACACCCCTGACACTCCCCAGGAAACCTCTGACACCCCAGGCACTCCACTAACACTCCCTGGTACGCCCCTGACACCTCCAGGCACACCCTTGACACTCGGTGCACACCTCTGACACTCCCAAGCACACCTTGACACTCCAGTGCCACACCTCTGACACTTGCACACCCCTGACACTCCCAGATACACTCTGATAATTCTACCTGACACCTATAAGTACCTCTGACACCTCTGTCACCTCCCACACTTTACCCCTGACAATCCCAGGCACACCCTGACACCCCAGACACACCTCTCATACTCCCAGGCACACCTCTGACACTTAGGCACTGACACTCCCTAAGCACCTGACACTCTCAGCACACCTGGGACACTCCCAGGCACCCCCTGACACTTGGTGCACTCCCACTGACACCCAGGCACCACTGACACCTCCAGGCACACCTCTGATACCCAGGCACACCTGACACTCCCAGGCACACCTCTGACTCCCAGGCACATCCCTGACTCCAGGCGCACCTCAAACACTCTGGCACCAACCCTGACACTCAAGCACAACCTCTGACACCGCCAGCTACCACCTCTGACACCCCAACCCCAGACACTCCCACACACATCTCTGACACTCCCAGGCACCTCTGACACTCTGGCACACCTCCTGACACCTGCTGCACACCCTGATACTCCAGGCACACCTCTGACACCCCAGGCACACCAATGACACCCCAGGCACACCTCTGACACCCCAGGCACACCACTGACACTACCAGGCACACCTCTGACACCCAGGCACCCCACGCCCCAGGCACCCTCTGACACCCCAAGACACACCTTGACACCTGCTGCACACCTCGACACTCCCAGGCACACCGCTGACACCGCAGGCACACCTCTGACACTCATGCACCTGACACTCCACAGGCACACCCTGACAACTTGCCACCCCAGACACTCCCAGGCACAACCCCTGACACTCCCCAAGTTCACCTCTGACACTCCCCAGGCACACCTCTGACACTCACCAGACACACCCAGACACCCCACACAAACCTCCACACTCAGGCACCCTCTGACACTCCCCAGGCACCTCTGACACTCCCCACACCCCTGACACCTGAGGCACACCCCAGACACTCCCAGGCACACCTCTGACACCCCAGGCACACCCCAGACACTCCCAGGCACACCTGACACTCAGGCACAGTCCCCTGCCTTCCCTGACACTTGTTCACCCCAGACACCCTGGCACACCCCAGACCCCCAGGCACACCCTCAGACACTCCCCACGCACACCTCAGACACTCCCAGGCACATCTCTGACACTCCCAGGCACACCTCTGACACTCCCAGGTACACCTCTGACACTCCCCAGGCACACCTCTGACATTCCCAGGTACTCCTCTGACACTCCCGAGGCACCACAGACACTCCCAAGCACACCCCTGACACTCCCAGGCACACCTCTGACACCTGAAGCACACCCCAGACACCCCAGGCAAACCTCCTGACACTTGCACACCCCAGACACCCCAGGTTCACTCTGACACCCCAGGAACCTCTGACACTTGGCACACCTCAGACACTCCAGGCACACCCCAGACACTCCCAGGCACACATCTGACACCCCAGGCACACCTCTGACACTCCCAGGCACACCTCTGACATCTCAGGAACACCTGACACCAGGCACACCTTGACACTCCCAGGTACACCCTCTGACACTCCCAGGCACACCACTGACACTCCCAGGTACACCTCTGATACTCCCCAGGCATACCTCTGACACTCCCCAGGCACACCTCCCACACTCCCCAGGTACACCCCTGACACCCCAGGTACACCCCAGATTCCCAGACACACCTGTGACACTCCCAGGCACTCCCCTGACACCCTGGTCACCTCTGACACCCCAGGCACACCCCAACAATCCCAGCCACACCTCTGACACTCCCCAGATACACCTCTGACACCCAAGGCACACCCTGACACTCCAGGCACACCGCTGACACTCCCAGGCACACCCCTGACACCCAGGCACACCTGACACCACAGGCACACCTCTGACACCCCAGGCACACCTCAGACACCCCAGGCACACCCCTGACACCCCAAGTTCACCTCTGACACCCCAGGCACACCTCTGACACCACCACACCCCAGACACCCCACACAAACCCTCTGACACTCCCAGGCACCTCCGACACCCTGGTACCTCTGACACCCTGCACACCTCTGACACCTGAGGCACACCCCAGACACACCCCAGGCACACCTCTGACACCCCAGGCACACCCCAGACACCCCCAGGCACACCTCCTGACACTCCCCAGGCACCTCTACAGTCCCCTGGACCCCCTGACACCCAAGGTTCACCCCAGACACCTGCCACCTCAGACACCCCAGGCACACCCCAGACACCCCACGCACACCCCAGACACCTTGCGCACATCCCCTGACACCTAGGCACACCTCCTGACACTCTACACACCTCTGACACTCCAAGGCACACCCTGACATCCTTGCACCCTCCGATAACCCAACCCTGCCACACCCCTGACACTCTCCTAGCACACCTCTGACACCGGCACACCCCAGACACTCCCAGGCAAACCTCTGACACTCCCCAGGCACACCCCAGACACCCCAGGTTCACCCCTGACACCCCAGGAACCCTCTGACACCCCAGGCACACCCCAGACACTCCCAGGCACACCCCAGACACTCCCCAGGCACACATCTGACACCCCAGGCACACCTCTGACACTCCCAGGCACACTCTGACATCTCAGAACACCTCTGACACTACAGGCACACCTTGACACCTCCAGGTACACCCCTGACACCCCCAGGCACACCACACGACACTCCAGGTGCACCTCTGACACTGGCATACCTCTGACACTTGTCACACCTCCTGACACCTCCCAGCCACACTCTGACACCCCAGATCACACCCCTGACACTCCCAGATACACCTCTGACACCCCAGTACTCCCCCTGACACCCCTGCCCACTCTGACACCCCAGGCACACCCCAACACTCCCTGCCACACCTCTGACACCCAGGCACACCCCTGACACCCCAGGCACACCCCTGACACTCCCAGGCACACCTCTGACACTCCCAGGCACCACTGACACCAGGCACACCTGACACTCTGTCACACCTGGACACCCCTGACAACTCTGCAATTATACACCTCTGACAATCCCAGGTACCTCCTGACACTCCCAGTTACACCTCCTGACACCTGTTACACCCCCTGACACCCCAGGTACACCCATGACACTCCCATACACCTCTCACACTCCCAGGCACACCTCTGACACTCCCAGATACCTCTGACACCCCTGCACACCTCCGACACTCCCAGGCACACCTCCGACACTCCCCAGGCACACCCTGACACCCCAGGCACACCACTGACACTCCCAGGCACTCCACTGACACTCCCTGCACACCTCTGACACCCCAGGCACACCTCTGACACTACCCAGGCACACTCTGACTCTAGGCACATCCTGACCTCCCCAGGCACACCTCAGACACCCCCAGGCACACCCTGAAACTCCCAAGCACACCTCTGACACTGCTGCACACCCTGACACCTAGGTACACCTGACACTCCCACACACCTCTGACACTCCCCAGGCACTCCTCTGACACTCCCAGGTACACCTCCACACCCCTGTGCAACACCTCCGACACCCCAGTTACACCATTGACACCCCAGGCACACCCCTGACACCCCAGGCACACCTCTGACACCCCAGGCACACCTCTGACACTCCCCAGGTACCCTTGACACTCCCAGGCACCTCTGACACCCCAGGCACACCTCTGACACTCCCAGTGCCACCTCTGACACTCCCAGGTACACCTGACACTTCCAGGTGGCACACCTCTGACACTCCAGGCACACCTCTGACACTCCCCAGCACACCACTGACACTACCAGGCACACCTCTGACACCCCAGGTACCTTGACTCCCCAGGCACACCTCTGACACCAGGCACACCTTGACACTCCCAGGCACACCTCTGACACTCCCCAGGCACACCTCTGACACTGCTACACACCTCTGACACCCCAGGCACACCTCCTGACACCCCAGGCACACCTCTGACACTCCCAGGCACACCTCTGACACTCCCCAGGCATCCTGACCCTATGCGCCACCTCCGAAACCCCATGTACACCTCCACACCCCAGCACTTCCCACTCCCAGGCACACCTCTGACAATCCCAGGCACACCTCTGACACCTTGCTACCTCTGACACTCCCCTGGCACACCTCTGACACTAGGCACACCTCTGACACTCAGTACACCACTGACACTCCAGGCACACCTCTGATACTCCCAGGCACACCCTCTGCCACCCCAGTTACACCTCCGACACTCTGTGTCCACTCCCACACCCCAGGCACACTTTAACTGGCACACCTCACAATCCCAGGCACACCTGACACCCAGGCACTCCTCTGACACTCCCCTGGTACACCTCTGACACTCCCAGATACACCTCTGACACCCCAGGCACACCCTCTGACACTGCAGGCACACTTGATAGTCCCAGGCACACCTCTGACACACCCAGGCACTCCTCTGACACTCCCTGCCAACTCTGACAACCCAGGCACACCTCTAACACCCTACCACACTCTGAACCTCCCAGGCACACATCTGACACTCCCAGCACACCTCCGACACTCCAGGCACACTTCCCCACACCCCAGGAACACTTGACACTCCCAGGCACACCTCTGACAATCCCAGGCACACCCTGACACCCAGGCACACCACTGACATTCCCTGCACACCTCTGACACTCCCCAGGCACACCTCCGAAACCCCAGGCACACCTGACACTCCCAGGCACTCCCACATCCCCAGGAACACCTTGACACTTCAGCACACCTCTGATTCCCAGGCACACCTCTGACACCCCAGGCACACTCTGATACTCCCAGGCACACCTCGACACTCCCCAGGCACACTCTGACACCCAGGTACCTTGACACTCCCAGGTACTCTCTGACACTCCAGGCCACCCTGACACCTGAGCACACCCCAGACACTGGGCACACCTCTGACACCCCCAGGCACACCCCAGACACTCCCAGGCACACTCCTGACACTCCCAGGCACACCTCTGACACTCCTGGTACACCCCTGACACCCCAGGTCTCACCCCAGACACTCCCCAGCACACCTCTGACACCAGGCACATCAGACACTCCCAGGCACACCTCAGACACTCCCCAGCACATCTCTGACACCCCAGGCACACCTACACCCCAGGCACACCCCTGACACCCCAGGCACACCTCTGACACCCCCAGGCACACCTCTGACATCCCAGGTGCACCTTCCTGACACCCCAGGTGCACCACAGACACCCAAGCACACCCCCACACCCCAGGCACACCTCTGACACCTGCACACCTCAGACACCCCCAGGCAAACCTCACACCCCAGGCACACCCCACACCCCAGGTCACCCTCTGACACCCCAGGCACCCACTGACACCCCAGGCACACCTCTGACACTCCCCAGGCACACCTCTGACACTCCCAGGCACACCCTGACACTCCCAGGTACACCTCTGACACTCCCAGGCCACCTCTGATACCCCAGGCACCTCCTTCAACACCCCAGGCACACCTGACACCCCAGGCACACCCCTGACACTCCTGTGCACACCTCTGACACTCCCAGGTACACCTCTGACACCCCAGGTACAACCTCTGACACTCAGGTACACCTCTGACACTCCCAGGTACACCTCTGACACTCCCAGGCACCTCTGACACCCCAGGTACACCTCTGACACTACCAAACCCTGACACCCAGGCACACCCCTGACACTCCCAGGTACACCTCTGACAATCCCCAGGCACACCCCTGACACTCCCAGATACCCTGACACCCCTGGCACACCTCCGACACTCCCAGGCACACCTGACACCCCAGGGACTCTTCTGACCCCTGGCACACACACATGAGACCCCAGGTACACCCCACACCCCAGGTACACCTCAGACACCCCAGGCACACCCTGACACTCCCAGGCACACCCCTGACACCCCAGGCAATCCTCTGACACCCCAGGCACCTCTGACACCCCTGGTACACACCTGACACTCCCAGGCACACCTCTGACACGCCCAAGCACAACTCTGACACTCCCCAGGCACACCTCTGACACCCCAGGCACACCCCAGACACCCCAGGTGCACCCCTGACACCTCCTGCACACCTCTGACACCCCAGGTACAACTCTGACACTCCCCAGGGCACACATCTGACACTCCCCAGGCACACCCCAGCCACTCCCATTTCACCTCCACTCCCACACACCCCACACCCCAGTTACACCCCTGACACTCCCAGGCACACCCCTGACACTCCCCAGGCACACCCCTGACATTCCCAGGCACACCTCTGACACACGCTGCACACCTCTGACACTCCCCAGGCACACCTCCGACACCCCAGTCACACCCCTGACACTTGGTACACTTGACACTCCCAGGCACACCTCTGACACTCCCAGGCACACCTCTGACACTTCCAGGCACACCTCTGACACCCCAGGCACACCTCTGACACTCACAGGCACATCTCAGACACTCCCATTTTCACCTCCGACACTCCCCACACCTCCGACACTCCCAGGCACACCCCTGAAACCCCAGGCACACCCCTGACACTCCCCAGGCACACCAGACACCCCCAGGCACCCCTGACACTCCCAGGCACACCTCTGACACTCCCAGGCAAACCTCTGACATTCCCAGGCACCCTCTGACACTGAGGCACACCTTCACGCCCCAGGCACACCTCTGACAATCCCAGGCACACCTCTGACACTCCAGGCACACCACTGAC
This sequence comes from Homarus americanus, assembly GCF_018991925.1. NCBI lineage: Eukaryota > Metazoa > Arthropoda > Malacostraca > Decapoda > Nephropidae > Homarus > Homarus americanus. The sequence goes on along the minus strand of NW_024730078.1, from coordinate 7,422 downwards.
ACTCCCCAGGCACACCTCTGACCTCCCAGGTACACCTCTGACACTCCCTGGTACACTCCTGACACTCCCAGGCACACCTCAGACACTCCCCAGGCACACCTCTGACACTCCCAGGCACATCTTCGACACTCCCCAGGCACACCCTGATAATCCCAGGTACACCCTGACACTCCCCAGGCACACATCCGACACACCCAGGCACACCCCTGACACCCCCTGCACTCCCAGACACCCCAGGCACACCCCTGACACCCCAGGCACTCCCCAGACACTCCCTGGCACACCCTGACCCCAGGCACACCCCTGACACTCCCAGGCACACCCCGACACTCCCTGCACACCCTGACACTCTGCACACCCCAGACACCCCTAGGCACACCTCAGACACTCCCAGGTGCACCTCTGACACTCCAAGGCACACCTCTGACACTTCCAGGTACACCTCTGACACCCCAGGCACACATCCACACCTGGTGCACACCTGGCCACCCCATTTCACCTCCGACACTCCCAGGTACACCTCCTGACACTCCCAGGTACACTCCTGACACTTGCCAGGTACACCCCTGCACACTCCCAGGCACACCCCTGACATTCCCCAGGCACACCCTGACACACCCAGGCACACCTCTGACACCCCAGGCACACCTCCGACACTCCCACACACCCCTGACACTCCCCAGGTACACCTCTGACACTCTGCACACCTCCTGACACTCCCCAGGCACACCTCTGACATCCCAGGCACCCTCTGACACCTGAGGCACACCTTCCACACCCCAGGCACACCCCAGACACTCTCAGGCACACCCCTGACACCCCAGGCACACCTCCTGACACTCCCAGGCAATCCCTGACACTCTTGCACCTCTGACACCCCCTGGTACACTCTGACACTCCCCAGGCACACCTCGACAACTTCGGCACAACTCTGACACTCCCCAGGCACACCTCAGACACCCTAGGTACATCCCAGACACTCCAGGTGCACCTCTGACACTCCAAGGACACCTCTGACACTCCCTGGTACAACTCTGACACTCCCCAGGCACACCTCTGACACTCCCAGGCACACCTCAGACAACCCCAGGTACACCTCCGACACTCCCAGGCACACCCCTGACACCCCACCCCTGACACTCCAGGCACACCCCTGACATCTCACAGGCACACCTCTGACACACCCAGGCACACCTCTGTCACCCCAGCACACTGACACCCCAGTGCACACCCCTGACACTCCCAGGCACACCCCTGACACTCCCCAGGCACACCCTGACACTCCCAGGCACACCTCTGACACTCCCAGGCACACCCCTGACACTCCCCAGGCACACCTCTGACACTCCCAGGTACATCTCAGACACTCCACTTTCACCTCCGACACCCCAGGTACACCTCCGACACTCCCAGGTACACCCCTGACACTCCAGGTACACCCTGACACTCCCAGGCACACCTCAGACACCCCCAGGTGCACCTCTGACACACTCCCAGGCACACCTCTGACACCCCAGGTAAACCCCTGACATTCCCCAGGTACACCTCTGACACTCCACACACCCCACACTCCCAGGCACACCTGACAATGCCACACCTCTGACACTTCCAGGCACACCTGACACTCCCCAGGCACACCCTGACTTCCAGGTACCCTCTGACACTTCCTGGTACACCCTGACACTCCCAGGCACACCTCACACACTCCCCAGGCACACCTCTGACACTCCAGGCACATCTTCGACACCCCAGGCACACCTTGACAATGCCCAGGTACACCTCTGACACCCAGGCACACATCCGACACACCCAGGTACACCCCTGACACTCCCCTGGCACCTCAGACACCCCAGGCACACCTCTGACACCCAGGCACACCCCTGACACTCCCCAGGCACACCCTGACACCCCAGGTACTCCTCTGACACTCCCTGGCACACACCTGACACCCCAGGCACACCACTGACACTCCCAGGCACACCTCTGGCACCCCACACCTCTGACACCCCAGTTACAAGTCTGACACTCCCCAGGCACACCCCAGACACCTGCACACCTCAGACACCCCGGCACACCAGACACCCCCAGGTGCACCTCTGACACTCCCAGGTACACCTCTGACACCCCAGATAAACCTCTACATTCCCAGGCACTCTTTGACACCTGAGGCACACCCCTGACACCCCAGGCACACCTCTGACAATGCCAGGTACACCTCTGACACCTCCAGGCACACCTCTGACACTCCCAGGCACACTCTGACTTCCCAGGCATTCCTCTGACACTCCCTGGCACACTCCTGACACTTGGTCGCCACCCCATACACTCCCCAGGCACACCCTGACACCCCCAGGCACCTCTGACACTCCCAGGTAAACCTCTGACATCCCAGGCAAACCTCTGACACTCCCCAGGCACACCTCTCGACACTCCCAGGCACACCTCTGACAATCCCAGGTACACTGACACTTCCAGTGCCACCTCTGACACTCCCAGGACACCTCTGTCCTCCCAGCTCTCCTCTGACACTGGTACACCTGACACTCCCCAGGCACACCTCATACACTCCCCAGGCACACCTCTGACACTCCCAGGCACACCTCGACACTCCCAGGCACACCTCTGACAATCCCAGGTACACCTCTGACACTCCCCAGGCACACCTTGACACTCCCAGGTACACCCTGACACTTGCACACCTCAGACACACCCAGGTACAGCTCTGACACCACATGTACACCCCTGACACTCCCCATGCACACCCCTGACACTCCCAGGCACACCTCCTGACACTCCCAGGTACACCTCTGACACTCCCAGGCACACCTCTGACACCCCAGGTACACCACACTCCCAGGTACACCTCTGACACTCCCCAGGCACTCTTCTGACACCCCCTGCACACACATGACACTCCCAGGCACACCTCATACACCCCAGGCACACCCCAGACACTCCCAGGCACACCTCTGACACTCCCAGGCACACCCCTGACACCCCAGGTAATCTCTGACACTCCCCAGGCACCTCTGACACTCCCTGGTACACACCTCTGACACTCCCCTGGCACACCCTGACACTCCCAGGCACAACCCCTGACACTCCAGGCACACCAGACACCCCAGGCACACCCCAGACACTCCCCAGGTGCACCTCTGACACTCCCAGGTACACCTCTGACACTCCCAGGCACACCTCTGACACTCCCAGGCACAACTCTGACACTCCCAGGTCACACCCCAGACACTCCCAGGCACACCTCTGACACTCCCAGGCACACCCTGACACTCCCCAGGTAATCCTCTGACACCCCAGGTACCTCTGACACCCCTGGCACACACCCTGACACCCAGGCACACCTCTGACACCCACCAGGTACAACTCCCTGACACTCCCCAGGCACACCTCAGACACCCCAGGCACACCCCAGACACTCCCAGGTGCACCTCTGACACTCCAAGGCACACCTCTGACACTCCCAGGCACAACTCTGACACTCCCAGGCACACATCTGACACTCCCCAGGCACACCTCAGCCACTCCCCATTTCACCTCCGACACTCCCCAGGCACACCTCCGACACCCCAGGCACATCCCGACACTCCCAGGAACACCCCTGACACTCCCAGGCACACCCCTGACATTCCCAGGCACACCTCTGACACACCCAGGCACACCTCTGTCACCCAGCCACACCTCCGACACTCCCCAGTTACACCCCCTGACACTCCCAGGCACACCTCTGACACCCCAGGCACACCTCTGACACTCCCAGGCACACCTCTGACACTCCCAGGCACACCTCTGACACTTGCCACACCCCTGACACTCCCAGGCACATCTCAGACACTCCCATTTTCACCTCCGACACTCCCCAGCCACACCTGACACCCCAGGCACACCCCTGAAACTCCCAGGTACACCCCTGACACTCCCCAGGCACACCTCAGACACCCCCAGGTGCACCTCTGACACTCCCAGGTACCAACTCCTGACACTCCAGGCAAACCTCTGACATTCCCAGGTACCCTTCTGACACCTGAGATACACCTTCAACACTCCCAGGCACACCTCTGACAATGCCAAGCACACCCTGACACTTCCAGGTACACCTCTGACACTCCCCAGGCACACCTCTGACTCTTCCCAATCCTCTGACACTTCCTGGCACACTCCTGACACCCCAGGCACACCTCATCACTCCCAGGCACACCTCTGACACTCCCCAGGCACATCTTCGACACCCCAGGCACACCTCTGATAATGCCAGGTACACCCTCTGACACCCCAGGCACACATCCGACACACCCAGGCACACCCCTGACACTCCCTGCACTCCCCAGACACCCCAGGCACACCTCTGAAACCCCAGGCACACCTCCTGACACCCAGGCACACCTCCTGACACCCCCAGGCACCCTCTGACACCCCCTGGCACACACCTGACACCCCAGGCACACCCACTGACACCTTCCAGGTACACCTCCCTGGCACTCCCAGGCACACCTCCACACACCCTGTGCCAGTCTGACACCTGCACACCTCAGACACTGGCACACCTCAGACACTCCCAGGTACACCTCAGACACCCCCAGGTGCACCTCTGACACTCCCCAGGCACACCCTGACACTCCCAGATAAACCTCCTCTGACATTCCCAGGTACCCTTGACACCCGAGGCACACCTCGACACTCCCCAGGCACACCTCTGACAATGCCAGCACACCCCTGACACTTCCAGGCACACCTCTGACACTTCCAGGTACACCTCTGACACTCCCCAGGCACACCTCTGACTTTCCCAGGCATCCTCTGACACTCCCTGGCACACTCCTGACACTCCCAGGCACACCCTCATACACTCCCCAGGCACACCCTGACCCCAGGCACACCCCAGACACTCCCAGGCACACCTCAGACACCCCAGGTGCACCCTGACACCCCCAGGTGAACCTCTCTGACATTCCCCAGGCACACCTCTGACACTCCCAGGCACACCTTTGACACTCCCAGTACACTCTGACAATGCCAGGTACACCCTCTGACACTTCCAGGTACACTCTGACACTCAGGGACACCTCTGGTCTTCCCAGGTACTCCTCTGACACTCCTGGTACACACCTGACACTCCCCACACACCTCATACACCCCAGGCACACCTCTGACACTCCCCAGGCACACCTCTGACACTCCCAGGTACACGTACCTCCCCACACTCCCCAGGCACACATCTGACACCCCAGGTTCACCCTGACACCCCAGGTACACCCTGACCCTCCCCAGGTACCCTACCCAAGCACACCCCTGACACCCCAGGCACACCACAGACACCGCCAGGCACACCCCAGACACCCCAGGCACACCTGACACCTTGCACCTCTGACACCCCAGGCACACCCCAGACACCCTCAGGCACACCCCAGACACCCCAGGCACACCTCAGACACTCCCAGGTGCACCCCCTGACACACCCCAGGCACACCTCTGACACTCCCAGGCACACCTCTGACCTCCCTTGTTCCAATTCTGCATACCCCAAGCACACCTTGACACTCCCCAGGCACACCTTGACACTCCCAGGCACACCACTGACACTCCCAGGCACACCAATGACACTCCCCAGGTACTCCACTGACACCCCCATACATCTGACACGCCCAGGCACACTCCAGACACCCCAGGCACACTCTCCGACATCCCAGGTCCAACCCCTGACACTCCAGGCACACCTCTGACACCACCAGGCACACTCCATGACACCTGCACCTGACACCCCAGGCACACCTGACACTCCAGGCACACCCTGACACCCGGGCACACCTCTGACACCCCAGGCACACTGACACCCTGCACACCGCACCAGAACTTCTGACACTCCCAGGCACACCTCCCAGACACTCCCAGCACCTCTGTACTCCCCAGGCATACATCTGACACTCCCAGGCACACCACTGACACCCCAGGCACACCGCTGACACTGCCAGGCACACCCCAGACACCCCAGGCACCTGACACCCCAGGCACACCCGACACTCCCAGGCACACCACTGACACCCCCAGGCACACCCCCTGACACCCCAGGCACACCACAGACACCTAGGCACACCCCAGGCACCTCCAGGCACCCCAGACACCCCAGGCACACCTCTGACACCCCAGGCACACCCCCTGACACTCCCAGGCACACCTCTGACACCCCAGGTACACCTCTGACAATTCTCAGGTACACCTCAGACACTCCTAGGTACACCTCTGACACTATACAGATCTGACACCCCAGGCACACCTCTGACACCCCACACACTGCAGACACTCATCGGCACACCTCTGACACTTCCACGCACACCCCAGACACACACCAAGGCACACCTCTGACACTCCCTGGCAATCCTCTGACACCCCAGGCACACCTCAGACACTCCCCAGGTACACCTCTGACACCCCAGGTACACCTCTGACACCCCAGGCACCTGACACCCCAGGTACACCTTGACACCTGCACCTCATGACACCCATGGCACCTCCACACCCAGGCACACACTCAGACACCCAGGTACACCTCTGACACCCCAGGCAACCCCAGACACCCCAGGCACACCTCTGACACTCACTAGCACTGTGACACCCCAGGCACACCCCAGACACTCCCCAGGTACACCTCTGACACCCAGGCACACCTCAGACACTCCCCAGGCACACCCTCTGACACTCCCAGGCACACCGCTGACACCCCAGGCACACCCCTGACACCCCAGGCACCTCTGACATTCCCTGGCACACCTCTGACACTTGCACACCTCCGACACTCCCAGGCACACCTCACACTCCCAGGCACACCCTGACACCCCAGGCACACCTCTGACACCCCAGGCACACCTCTGACAACCCCAGGCACACCTCTGACACTCCCAGGCACACCTGTGACACTCCCCAGGCACACCTCCGACCTCCCCAGGCACACCCAGACACCACCAGGCACACCACTGACACCCCAGCACACCCTGACACTCCCCAGGCACACCCAGACACCCCAGGCACACCCTCTGACACCCCAGGCACACCTCTGACACCCCAGTACCCCTCTGACACCCGTGGTACACCTCTGACACCCGAGGTACTCCCTCTGACACTCCCCAGGTACACCTCAGACACTCCCAGGTGCACCTCCTGACACTGCCAGATACACCTCAAACACTCCCAGGCACACCTCAGACACTCCCAGGTACACCTCTGACACCCCAGCACACCCCGACACCCCCAGGCACACTGACACTTCCAGGTACACCTCTGACACTCCCCAGGCACACCTCTGACACCCCAGGCACACCTCTGACACTCCAAGTGGTACTCCCTCACACCCGTGGCACCCTCTGACACTCCCATGCACACCCCTGCACACACCCTAGGCACACCCCAGACACT
>NW_024730077.1:0-2827 GCF_018991925.1 Homarus americanus | reverse complement strand
GTAGCCCTCCGTCACAATTATAAGATCGTGGGTTCAAATCCTGGTGGGGTGAGGTGTTGATTATATGTAGAAGTCCGCGTGCTTTATTGGGCTAATGAAATATATATGGATCCTCGTGTTTCGAAGCCGCATTTGGTAAAACGTTGCTCTGATCACCTAAGCGGCATGGGTGGTCCCTATTAGAGGTTCACGGCGCCATAAGCTCGTTGAACAGGCTTTGTTTGATATATAGTAGAGTCTAGGACTGCTTTTATTGTCCCGGTGGCCCAGAGGTAGCATACCCCAGTTACAATTATAAGATCGTGGGTTCAAATCTTGGTGGGGTGAGGTGTTGATTATATGTAGAAGTCCGCGTGCTTTATTGGGCTAATGAAATATATATGGATCCTCGTGTTTCCAGGCCGGATTTGGTAAAACATTGCTCTGATCACCTAAGCGACACGGGTGGTTCCCTATAGTGGTTCACAGCGCCATAAGCTCGTTGAACAGGCTTTGTGTGAAATATAGCAGAGTCTAGGAGTGCTTTTATTGTCCTGGTGGCCCAGAGGTAGCGTTCCCTGGTCACAATTATAAGATCGTGGGTTCAAATCCTGGTGGGGTGAGGTGTTGATTATATGTAGAAGTCCGCGTGCTTTATTGGGCTAATGAAATATATATGGATCCTCGTGTTTCGAAGCCGCATTTGGTAAAACGTTGCTCTGATCACCTAAGCGGCATGGGTGGTCCCCATTAGAGGTTCACGGCGCCATAAGCTCGTTAACAGGCTTTGTGTGAAATATAGCAGAGTCTAGGACTGCTTTTATTGTCCTGGTGGCCCACAGGTAGCGTTCCCCAGTCAGAATTATAAGTTCGTGGGTTCAAATCCTGGTGGGGTGAGGTGTTGATTATATGTAGAAGTCTGCGTGCTCTATTGGGCTAATGAAATATATATGGATCCTCGTGTTTCCAAGCCGGATTTGGTAAAACGTTGCCCTGATCACCTAAGCGGCACGGGTGGTCGCCTATAGTGGTTCACTGTGCCATAAGCTCGTTGAACAGGCTTTGTGTGAAATATAACAGAGTCTTGGACTGCTTATAGTGTCCTGGTGGCCCATAGGTAGCGTTCCTCGGTCACAGTTATAAGATCGTGGGTTCGAATCCTGGTGAGATGAGGTGTTGATTATATGTAGAAGTCTGCGTGCTTAATTGGGCTAATGAAATATATATGGATCCTCGTGTTTCGAAGCCGGATTTGGGAAAACGTTGCTCTGATCACCTAAGCGGCAAGGATGGTCCCCATTAGAGGTTCACAGCGCCATAAGCTCGTTGAACAGGCTTTGTGTGAAATATAACAGAGTCTAGGACTGCTTATAGTGTCCTGGTGGCCCAGAGGTAGCGATCCCTGGTCATAATTATAAGATCGTGGGTTCGAATCCTGATGGGGTGAGGTATTGATTATATGTAGAAGTCCGCGTGCTTTATTGGGCTAATGAAATATATATGGATCCTCGTGTTTCGAAGCCGCATTTGGTAAAACGTTGCTCTAATCACCTAAGCGGCACGGGTGGTCCCCATGAGAGGTTCACGGCGCTATAAGCTCGTTGAACAGGCTTTGTGTGAAATATAGGAGAGTCTAGGACTGCTTTTATTGTCCTGGTGGCCCAGAGGTAGCGTTCCCCGGTCACAATTATAAGATCGTGGCTTCAAATCCTCGTGGGGTGAGGGATTGATTATATGTAGAAGTCCGAGTGCTTTATTGGGTTAATGAAATATATATGGATCCTCGTGTTTCCAAGCCGGATCTGGTAAAACGTTGCTCTGATCACATAAGCTGCACGGATGGTCCCCATTAGAGGTTCACGGCGCCATAAGCTCGTTAAACAGGCTTTGTGTGAAATATAGCAGAGTCTAGGACTGCTTTTATTGTCCTGGTGGCCCACAGGTAGCGTTCCCCAGTCAGAATTATAAGTTCGTGGGTTCAAATCCTGGTGGGGTGAGGTGTTGATTATATGTAGAAGTCCGCGTGCTCTATTGGGCTAATGAAATATATATGGATCCTCGTGTTTCCAAGCCGGATTTGGTAAAACGTTGCCCTGATCACCTAAGCGGCACGGGTGGTCGCCTATAGTGGTTCACGGTGCCATAAGCTCGTTAAACAGGCTTTGTGTGAAATATAACAGAGTCTTGGACTGCTTATAGTGTCCTGGTGGCCCATAGGTAGCGTTCCTCGGTCACAATTATAAGATCGTGGGTTCGAATCCTGGTGAGATGAGGTGTTGATTATATGAAGTCCAAGTGATTTATTACAATAAATATATATGGATCCGTCTAGGACTGCTTTTATTGTCCTGGTGGCCCAGGAGGTAGCGTCCCCGGTCACAATTATAAGATCGTGGGTTCAAATCCTGGTAAGTGAGGTGTTGATTAAAATGTAGAAGTCCGCGTGCTTTATTGGGCTAATGAAATATATATGGATCCGGTTTCGAAGCTGCATTTGCAAAACGTTGCTCTGATCACCTAAGCGCACGGGTGGTCCCCATTAGGAGGTTCCGCCATAAGCTCGTTGAACAGGCTTTGTGTGAAATATAGCAGAGTCCAGGACTGCTTTAGTGTCCTGGTGGCCCAGAGGTAGCATCCTCGGTCACAAATATAAGATCGTGGGTTCAAATCCTGGTGGGGTGAGGTGTTGATTATATGTAGAAGTCTGCGTGTTTTATTGGGCTAATGAAAAATATATGATCCTCGGTTTCGCCGTGACGGTAAAACGTTGCTCTGATCACCTAATCGGCGCGGTGGTCCCCATTAGAGGTTCAGGGCGCTAAGCTCGTTGAACATGCTTTGTGAAATA
>NW_024730076.1:0-14233 GCF_018991925.1 Homarus americanus | reverse complement strand
CCTAGAGCCGTGACCTAGAACCTTGCCTTGAACCGTGACCTTGAACCGTGACCTAGAGCCGTGACCTAGAGCCGTGACCTAGAGTTTTGATCTAGAACTTTGACCTTGAACTGTGACAGAGTCGTGACCTTGAACTGTGACCTAGATCCGTGACCTAAACCCGTGACCTAGAGCCGTGACCTTGAACCGTGACCTAGGGCTGTGTCCTAGAGCCGTGACCAAGATCCGTGACATATATCCGTGACAGAGCCGTGACCCTGAGTCGTGACAGCCATGACCTAGAGCCGTGACTTTGCATCGTGACCTATAGCCGTTATTTAAGAGCCGTGACCTAGAACCGTGAGAGAGCCGTGACCTTTAGCCGTGACCTAGAGCCAGAACAAACCGTGACCTAGAGCGGACCCAGAGCGAACTAGAACTGTAACCTAGTCCTGTGACCTAGAGCCGAACTAGGAACCGGAAACCCAGTCCCGTGACCTAGAGCCGTGACTTTGCATCGTGTCCCATAGCTGTTATTTGTTGTTGTGACCCAGGAACCGTGACAGAGCCGTGACCTTAGCTGACCAGAGCTGTGCCAGCCGTGACCTAGTCCCTGTAACCTAGAACCGTGACCTTGAGCCAGGACCTGCTAGCCAGACTCCAGAGCGTGAACCTAGTCCCGTGAATTAGAACCGTGACTCCAGAGCCAGGACCTAGAAACTGGAGAGAGCCGTGACCTAGAGCCGTGACCTAGAGCCGTGAACTAGAACCGTAAACCTAGTCCCGTGACCTAGAGCCGTGAACTAGAACCGTAAACCTAGTCCCGTGACCTAGAGCTGTGAACTAGAACCGGAAACCTAGTCCCGTGACCTAGAGCCGTGACTTTGCATCGTGTCCTATAGCTGTTATTTAAGAGCCGTGACCTAGAACCGTGACAGAGCCGTGACCTTTAGCCGTGACCTAGAGCCGTGCCGTGCCGTTACCTAGTCCCGTAACCTAGAACCGTGACCTTGAGCCAGGACCTACAGCTGTGACCTAGAGCCGTGAACCTAGTCCCGTGAACTAGAACCGTGACCTAGAGCCGTGACCTAGAGCCGTGACCTTGAGCCGTGAACTAGAACCGTAAACCTAGACCCGTGACCTAGAGCCGTGAACTAGAACCGGAAACCTAGTCCCGTGACCTAGAGCCGTGACCTAGAGCCGTGAACTAGAACCGTAAACCTAGTCCCGTGACCTAGAGCCTTTCATATATACTCACATAGCCTTTATCACTTCTTAATTCAGCAGCATTACACCCACCTACCAAGTTTTATTACATCTATCCAGTTCACTTTATTGCAACCTTCTTCAAAATTATATTCAATATCGACGAATATATAATCTAACCTATAATCTAACTTTGATGTTAGCCGTTGAAATCCGTCTTAAGATAATTTAATTCCAAACAAACATACAAGGCGTGACCCCCTCCTCCCCCCCCCGCACACTGTAGATAAATAAACGCTTTAACAACATTAAAAAATAATCCACATAAATCACGTCACAACAACAATGGCTGGACGTGCATGTCAGGTTCCCATTCAGTATTTTTATGCAAAGTTCATTTAAATGTAAATATCAGTTGTGATCTGTCAGCACGTACACCAGCTTAAGAGCTGACAGTGCCGTGGTAGTGTGGTGTACTCAGAACGGACAGTAACGGGTGAGGCACGGACCTCCTCTTAGTGCACACAATTTCAACTACCATTTGTTTGTGTGTTAAAGGGTCTATATAATTACAAACGAACTCATCGCTATATGTAACTAATTCTTGTGATTAATTACACACTATTATTACCATTACTATACCCAGAGATGATTATTATTATTACTATTATTATTATTATTATTATTATTATTATTATTATTATTATTAATATTATTATTATTATTATTATTATTAGTAGTAGTAGTAGTAGTAGTCATATTATTGCATTTTTTATCATTATAATTATTATTAATATCGACTTCACTCCCCAATTTCACCCCAAAGCAAATTATCGACCTAATCTTTAACAACTTCAATATTAATGTCGTATTTCTCTTTCAGCTCCAGCATTAAGTTAACGAGCACTTAGCGTTGTAATAAGCTACATTTTTGGGTGCTTGCAGGTAGTGTATAATTAAGCAAGCGACCCCCCCCCCCCAGTCCACGTAACGTCACCCACTGACAAAGTTGAGACCAAAATCAAGCGACCTAACACACTTATCCCTCCCACAACTAAAAAGAAAGTATAATAATAATAATAATAACCACAGCTATTATTCATCACATATACAACCAATACCTGACAAACACCGACCAAACAGCAGCTATCACTCCATCACTATGGGCATGCTTAAGTACAGTCGCCCGTGAGACGCCCGGTACAGATCTAGGGGCTGGCAGAGAGAGACGTGGCGAACCTGGGAGGTGTTCCGTCCTCCATGGGATGAGTTAAAATGTACGAAAATGTGTCCTTAGGAAACCCAACTTTGGACAAGATGAGGGTTAGGAAAACAGATGAGGAGAGGAGGGGGGGTGAATATAAAGTGTGGAGCGGGTTATTATTAAGAAGTTACACAGCAGCGTGTCTTGTTCAAAGGGTCATATACGGGAGTCATTTATTATCGTTTGTGGAAGGACATCATTTTTTAAAGGTAATCATGCATACACAGACACACGTACGTACAAGAGAGAGAGAGAGAGTGTATTTGAGAACCAATGTGACTAATCATTATGAGCGTATACGGTTAAATGCTCTTTACCAAATTTAACTGTGTAATACCAATACAAGTCCTTGATCAGCAAATAGAAAAACAAAAACCTTCCATACAATTAACAAGTTTCTGCACTACAGTATAACTTCCTCGATACACCTGGGTGATTAATAAGGTTACGTGTTCTGTTTACCTGTGTGTGTGTTTCTTATACTATAGAGTATTTTGAACCAGGTTTATCACTTAATTTTGGTACTGTGATAATGTTGCCCTGGGGACATCACCGGTCCTATAATGTTGTTTTGGTACAAATGAAATGATTATGAACAAGCTGCAGCTGCTCACTGAAATACACCCCACATACTAAATTATACAAATGGCAGTTTATATAGAATAATGAACATACAAAATAACATTCTACACAAAATTATCTATAAAATCACTTAATTTATATAACGAATATCATAAGAATTTATATAAATTACTGAACATATCAAATGGTAATTTACATAAAAAAAATTAATATTTATATAAAATTTCACACTGAATTCACCAAAAATAAAAGATGAAAAATAATAACTTACATGATAAAGAATAAAAAAAAAGACGACAGAAAACAAAAACCTAAACCACCGCCAATTTACGCAAACATTTATTATCATCACCAAATATTAACCTTAGAACAACTTATCGAGGAAAAAATATTCATCGCATACAGACTAAGTGACATTATTTTCCCTCCAAGCTCAGGTTAACCCAGTAACATTTGGTTGGATATTAACAAATGCTGTCCATTGACGATACAAACCTCCAATTTTAGCGAGGTTAAAAAAATATATACCCTGTATATTTAAATGTTGCATGGGATCTAATTCACGAAATCTGTTTAATAATACAGTATGGAGTGTAGATTTATCGACAGGAATGGGGGTCTGGTGGGGGGAGGGGAACTGATGGAGGGGGAGGAAGCATGATGAGGGGGAAGGGAGGGAAGTGTTGGCGAGGGAGATAGGGTGGCTAGCAAAAGTGGGTATATCGGAAGTGAGCGTGGAAGGGAGGGAGGAAGTGTAGACGGAGGGAGGGAGCGTAGAGGGGGAGACAGAATGTGGAAGGAGGGAGAGAACGTCAAGGAAGGGAGAAAACGTCAAGGGAGGGAGATAACGTCGAGATAGGGAGAGAGCGGGGAGGGAGGGAGAGAATGTGGAGGTAGGGAAAGAGCGGGCAGGGAGGAAGAGAACGTGAGGGTAGGGAGAATGCGTGGAGGGTAGGGGAGAGCGTGGGGAAGGAGCGTGGGGGTGGGGAGGGAGCGTGGGGGTATATATATATATACTGTATTCTTTTTAATATTAATGACAAAAAATATCAATTTAGCCAATTTTATTTCGTCATTCCAATTATACATTCATGCCTTTTCACCAGATTAACAGGCATGAAGGAAGCTTTACCTGGGCACAGTTTTCCTTACCAGATCCCGCTGTAGATTTCTGACTACTGGTACAGGAATAACAGACACTTCCCAAGGTGTTCATGTATATATAACCTGTAATATGGAGTCACAACTTTCAGAACAATTTCGTGAAAATATAAACCAATTGTCTCTTGAATCATTCTTAGAAATAGATCTTGACTGAATTTCATTTTATATATTTATTGTATATCTGGAGGATGCTGAGTTTGTATGAACTGAGGCGACACCAACACAGTTTTAAGACAGAGTTAAGAAGTTTCTGGACACAGATACACATCCACACGACAGACAAGTGTTAGTACAGTATTATTCTACACCAAAGGTCCGCAACCTTTCTATTTCCGGTTGCATGCGGCCAGAAAATTAAAATTTGCGGCCGTCATGACGGCATCCAAAATATGTGATGAGTGGCCGCCTAAGTTGATAAAGTAAAATGAGGTTGTTTGAACACTTGATGCAACCAAATGTGATACTCTTTGTTACACTGAGAAACATTACACCTGGCAGCTGATAACACACACACACACACACACACACACACACACACACACACACACACACACACTCAATGCTTGTAATAATAACAGCCCAAATTCACAGGGTTTTTTTTTCTGAGATTCAGAATAAGATAATTTTGCCCCCATTTGTTTCAAGTCCATGATTTTTTTTGACGATATATTGACGAGGCAGGTTTTGGTGATGCACAGTTGTAGATCCTGGACCTACAGAGTCATTAGTGGAATTTGGGGGAAAAAAAGTGCATCACATAACAGAGACACCAGTAGACTTCATGGTGTTTCAATGTTGCCAGCAGACTTACGATAAGAACAAGTACACTACCGCTCACTGACACAAAGGAACTTGTGGGAGCAGCATCTACCAAATTTGAACCAGATTACACAAAGCTTCCCTACGAGTCTTAAGTAACCATTTTCTTTGTATTGTTGAAAGTGAAATATATTTAACTACGCTCAGTAATATACATTTTCACCCAATAGGTCACTTAAATTTGTCTTGTATACAGTACTTGTGTAAACATGTGGTTTAATTCCACACTTCTTATAATGCCCAGTTCCTGTTGGATTTTTTTCTTGTGAATTTAACACATATTGCTTAATGACACTGTGATGACTGCGGCCGGTGAGGTAACTACACATCCCAACTACTACCTTTATAACTACACTAAACCTCACAGCGTCATAACAAGCAGTAGAGGTTATCAAAATACTCTACTACAACACCCGCTCCTAGAACCAACCTAAGGGCAAGTCAGGGAAGGGTCAGGGCAGGGCAGGGCAGGGCAGGATCAGGTCAGGTCATGGCAGGGCAGAGCAGGTCAGGTCAGGTCAGGTCAGGTCATGGCAGGCAGGCCGTGGCAGGCAGGCAGGATCAAATCAGGGCAGGGGGTGTGGCCAGGCAGGGGCAGGCAGGCCAGGTAGTGCAGGGCCAGTCAGGCAGGGGCAGTCAGGTCAGGGGTAGGCAGGCAGGCAGGCTGCGGCAGGGGCAGGGTGCAGGGGTGGTGGGTCAGGCTGTGTCAGGGCAGGTGTGCAGGCAGGAATTGCATCTGTGGGCAGGCTGTGTCAGGGCAGGTGGCAGGCTGGGGCAGGGGCAGGGCAGGGGTCAGGTCAGCAGGGCAGGGGCAGGGTATGACTCAGACTAGGCAGGGGGCAGGGAGGCAGGCAGGGCAGGGCAGATCAGGGGTAGGATCAGATCAGGGCAGGGCAGGCCAGGAGGCAGGGGCAGGGGTGGGTCAGGTCAGGCAGGTAGGGCAGGGCAGGCAGGGCAGGGCAGGGGAGGCAGGCAGATCAGATCATCAGGCAGGCAGGGCCAGGGCAGGCAGTGGGGCAGGCCAAATAGGGCAGGGTGAAAGCAGGCAGGGGCAGTGGTGGGGCAGGATCAGGTGATCAGATCAGGCAGGGCAGGACCAAATCAGGCAGGCAGGGCCAGGCAGGGCAGGCAGTGGTGGTGGCAGGGCAGGGCAGGGCAGGGCAGGGCAGGGCAGGGCAGGGCAGGATCAGATCAGGGCAGGGCAGGGTAGGGCAGATACAGAAGCTCCACTGACAGGAAACACAACACTCAATATTGTCTTCACCAGTATACCTCAGCTCAAGACTCCAAGACACAGGTGTATATTACTGAATCAAGACTCAACGTACAGGTAGCAGAGGTGAGATAACCGAGACAAGTGTATGACAAGTGTGTGACAGGTGTGTAACGTTACTCGCAGCGATAAAATAAATAATGAATATCTTCCTGACCACAATACGTTGACCACATTACACTGATCTCACCATGAAGACCACACCATGAAGACCACACCATGAAGATCACACCATGAAGCCCTGTTCAACCATCTTCCCGTAGGCTTCCACCTCACCTGTATGAAGGGGGGGGGGTTAGTTCCGCTCAGGTATGTGTGAAAAGTAAACAAAGAAATAATCGTGGCCAGAAAACAACAGTGATGTGAATTGAGGAAGTTGTGGTTGGGAGGTCACTGAGAGGAAGTGTCGTATTGCTCATCAGTCAGTTGTTTCTCGTTTGTATTGTTGTTGTTGTGGTGGTTGTTGTTGTGGTGGTTGTGGTTGTTGTGGTGGTTGTGGTTGTTGTGGTGGTGGTGGTTGTGGTGGTGGTGATGGTGGTGGTTGTGGTGATGGTGGTGGTGGTGGTGGTTGTGGCTGTTGTAGGTGGTGGTGGTGGTGGTGGTGGTGGTGGTTGCTTGCTGTGATGCTTTGGTGGTGGCTTGCTTGGGGTGGTGGTTGTTGTGGCTGTTGTGTTGGTTGTGGGTTGTTGTGGTGGCTGTGGTTGTTGTGGTGGGTGATGGCTGTGGTGGTGGTGGTGGTGTGGTGGTGGTGGCAGGTGGTGGTTGTTGGTTGTGGGTGGTGGTGGTGGTGGCTGTGGCTGTTGTGGTGGTGGTGGTGGCTATGACAATGCTGTAACTGTCCATTAAACCAGCTTGCTCTGTGTTGTTGCTGTTGTGGTGGCTGTTGCTGTGGGGTGGCTGTGGCTGCTGGGGTAGTGGTGGCTGTGGTGGTGGGTGGTGGGTGGTGTGGGTGGTATGTGGTTGCTGTGGTGGTGGTGGTGGTGGTGGTTATGGGATAAATGCTGTAATCATCCAATAACCAGTTGTTTGTGTTGTTGTTGTTGTGGTTGTTGTTGTGGTGGTGGTGGTGGTGTTGTGGTGGTGGTGGTGGTGGTGGTTATGGGATAATGTTGTAATCTGTCCATTAACCAGTTGTTTGTGTTGTTGTTGTTGTGGTGGTTGTTGTGGTGGTGGTGGTGGTGGTGGTGGTGGTTATGGGATAATGTTGTAATCTGTCCATTAACCAGTTGTTTGTGTTGTTGTTGTTGCTGTTCAGGATAACGAGGACTACAAAAATCTTCAGACTGAGGTAATGTTTACAACTAGATGGAGACCTCAAAACTGATCTCATGAGAGTGATCAGACGACGATGATTAAACTATGCTGATCACTTTCCGCTGATCACACTGGGATGATAAAAGTCCTGATCTAAGCCTACATGTTGTTGAATGCTTGACAGACGTTCTAGAAATATTGATCAAAGACAAATATTACTCTATACATATTAATTGGATAAAGACAGGTATTGCTTTGTAAATATTTCATAAACGCTGAAATAATGTTCCCACGACAACTACAGCAAGATGATAAACAATAACAAAATAATTAATATCTAGCAGGACAACAAGAGGACAATGAACACAAGTAGGAGGAATATATGAATAAGACACCTGTGTACCAGCCTTCAATTTCCACACCTGTGACAGAGTGGCAGGTGTTAGAGTATACCTGTACTGGTGTATATTGTATTGTACTGTATTGTAACGTAAGCATACACCACCTATTTGTATTTGATAATTACAGCAAGATTTTTTGTATTCGTGTACTGATATGAAGAATGCGATCATATCAACAGGTAATAAGCAGGTATTAGGACACTGTATCTTCCGCCATTTTGTTTCCTTCCTTAAAACCAGTAACGTAAGATTCGTTTAATCTATTTCTCTCCTGTGGTTTGTTGAATGACCTGATGGATGTATGAATTAATGACTTACAGGTGTACAAACAACCCGAGAAAAAAATCCTTATGAAACACCTGAACAAATCTCAACCCTGACAGAACGGGACCAAAGCGACACGTGTAGCTTCAGGTGTTGTCACGAGGCTGGGCGTGGCTGTCGTCATCTGGTATTTTCACATTAAGAGAAACAACAGAGAGTCGTTAGGTTTCCATTTGGAGTCCTGAGAGCTACGACAATGGATGAAGCTTCAGCCAGACACTCCCCCTACTAGGCATATAGACACAAACAGACACACACAGCCTGGCGTAATGTGAAGTTTATTCCATAGACCAAATTTCAAGATGGTAAATGGCATTAGCTGCAAATAGAAATAAATTATACACTAAAACTCCCATCTTAAGACGCCTGAACACCTGTGCCGCATATACGTGTTAAAAATAAATTAAAAGAGCATTGTTTGTTTGTGTCACACATGAACCACCGTAGATGTAGACCAGGATAACTACCTGAAGGGTTGGATGAACTACACAAGACCCCGTCAGGCATCCTTGTGTCTGATCACCCCTACAGGACAGTGGTGTCAGGCTCCGGCAGAAGGAGTTATCCCCGCCTCAACTTCTCATCCACCATCTTGGCTGCTCGATGTTGGTTAATGGTGTCAGACGATATCTAGACCAAGATGAAGTTGTCAGGGCGTTGTAGTGGCTGACAGATGGTGACCGTCAGAGTGGTGGCCTAAGGGACTGATGTGTCTCCAGGTGTGTAGGAGGCACCTGGAGGACGGGTCCTACACCCCCGATCACTCCTGGGTAAGGCCACTGCCTCATCCGGATCGCCAGACTACAGGTCATCCTCGTAGCGGCGCTGTTAGACCACCAGACAGTAAGGACTCGTCCCCCTGATGATCGTACGAGGCCCCACGACCGGCCACAGGTGTTATGACTGCCAGGTTAACACTGTTCTCGTCAACTGGAGATGACTGAGTCTTCATAAATGAGAGTCGATGTACAGTATCGACTACCAATACCCTTGCAGGGGTGTGGAGACGTGAGCAACACAAGTATGCTGGCGTCAATATTGTTGAAATTGACCTCTGCCGACGGAGGTTCAGTCATGGTGTGGGCGGCAGTGTGTTGGGGCACAAGTATTCAATTGAAGAAGTTTATTCAGCCTATTTACTACATATGCAAAGTGAACGACAACAGCATTGACACCTGGATAAGTACAGTACAGGGTGGGCGAGAAACAGGTGACATACAGGGTGGCTCTCTACAGCCTAGTGAACCACCCTGTACTGCACACCTCCACACGACGGTACGATACACGGACAGTCCACAGGTATGAGGACATTATTAACACCTATTAAATGGCCTCTTATGGGTGTATTAAGTCCCTATGCAATGAGGTCAACAGTCCTTAAGCTGATACAACACGTCAGAGTCATCCTACACAAGTGAGGTGACACAACCACCACACAAGAGATGCCCAGGTGCCAGGACTGGGAGGACACACCAAGATGACCACCAGAAGCATTTCCCCGGCGCCACCTAGAGTGTAGTAGGCTAGAGAAGGTCACATTAGTTATTAGATGTTTTTGTGATCACCTAAATGTAGGGGCACTTGCATGTTTGTCACAGCAATATTCTCGCTTCATTTTAGTTCATCACCTAGAAATACATCAATTCCCCCCCCCCTCCCTTATCAGTCGCACTGTGGCCAAGTGTGTAAATTCGTTATATATCTCAAATATTTATATCTTAATTATATTTTGTGTTGCTCTCATCACTGATTACTGGTCATGGGTGATGAGTGCCATGAGTGCCGCCGCCCTCCTCCGTGTTGTGGCACTGTGGGCGGCCGGCCATGTCGTGACCCGGGACGTCAACAAGATGGCGGCGCCTGACCTCCTGTATCCCTAAATGGTCCTAAATGTTGACTTGACCAACAAAAGGAAGAATTAAACTGTTTAGAGTAACGTCTTGGCCAGTGATCCACCAGTGTGGTCTTGGCCAGTGATCCACCAGTGTGGTCTTGGCCAGTGACCCACCAGTGTGGTCTTGGCCAGTGACCCACCAGTGTGGTCTTGGCCAGTGACCCACCAGTGTGGTCTTGGCCAGTGACCCACCAGTGTGGTCTTGGCCAGTGATCCACCAGTGTGGTCTTGGCCAGTGACCCACCAGTGTGGTCTTGGCCAGTGACCCACCAGTGTGGTCTTGGCCAGTGACCCACCAGTGTGGTCTTGGCCAGTGACCCACCAGTGTGGTCTTGGCCAATTGAATTACAATTTTACCGCGATCACCAGCTAGTTTATTGTGCACCCCATACTCATACTGTGAGCGGTAGCATAAACGGGATTACAGAGTAGAGGCCACAAAGGGTGTTTATCAGACCCCAGTGATTTTGATATTATGGCAATGAATGTTACAGAGTATTTCCAGTACATTGTTTAAGGCGGTACATAAAATTATGATGAGGTACTAGACGCCATTACATACACAGTGCGCTTGGATCTATCCCTATTAGATTCTATTTTTTCACAGTCTAAGACGTAGTGTTGGAGGGGATAAAGATGGTCTGACTGAGGGGAAGTAATGAAGGGGGGGGGGGCAAGAATGGAGGAGAAAAAGTAGAAGTGGAAACAGGAAGAGCGATTGAAGAGGAAGTGGAAGAAGGTAAATAGAGGAGGGAAATAAATATATGAGGAGCATCAGAAAGAGAAAAAGAAAAGTAGAGAAAGAGGAATTAAATAAAGGAGTGGTAAGCGGCGGCAAGGTGTAGGGAGAGGGGTGGTGAGGTGTGGGGAGTGGAGTGTGGGGAGTGGGGTGGTGAGGTGTGGGGAGTGGAGTGTGGAGACTGGGGTGGTAAGGTGTGGGGAGAGGGGCGGCGCGTGTTGTCTCAGTTGTAGAGGTGACTTGCAGGTGGCTGCTCTTAGGTGGACATGTTCAAGTAATTTTATAGACGTAAGAAGTAGGAGCACCACACACACACACACACACACACACACACACACACACACACACACACACACACACACACACACACACACACGCACACACACACACACACACACACACACACACACACACACACACACACACACACACACACACACACACACACACACACACACACACACACACACACACAAGCAACGTGAATAGGCTGTAAAACTTACACGGCAGTCATTATAAAACTAGCGAACAAACGGGACGGCTCACAGATGTCGACAAGCTGACGTCAGTAAGGGGAAAAATTAACTCATGAGTGCAAATTGCTTTCATTCTTGAGTAAAAAGAAGAGGAATGTGTGTGTGCGTGTGTGTGTGTATCATTTCAGTTATGTTATAACAGTACTTCACTTAACGCTAGTGTGAGGCAGCTCTCCTACACTATGTAATCCTGAAGTGAATAATACACTAACGTAAATGTACTTAATGCATCAGAAGGACTAAACCTCGCTTCCTGAGAACACTGGTGGCGTGAGGGTATAACAATGGTGAGCTCCCTTCTCTTTTACTACTCCAGTTTGATCTAAATATTCTTTCCCTGCTAAGTGTACAAGATAACTGAAAAGCCGGCCGTGGCCTCAATCACTTACCTCGTCACACTTACCTGGTAAAATGCTCAACCAAAATAACCACTTGTTTGCTTCTGCTTAAACTTTTATTTCTTTATGGTGAAGAATAACAGCCTTTGCCCAATCACGGGAGTCGTCTGAGTATTTTGAATCCTCGACAATAAAAACACGAAATAATGATGCGCTTAGTTTATTTTAACTTTCTTATATGAGACAAACTAATAATCCGTTTTCAAAGTCGTATTTCCTTAGGCAAGTAAATAAAAATGTCTTTATTCTAAGTTACATCCATTAATAACACAATAATTGTGTCTTTAATGTATTTTATTTGTTCATGCAACAAAATAAGGAAAGTTTTAAAAAGTTATAGTTCCTGAAGAGACAAGATAATAAAGTTTTTGGTACATTTTTTCTTGTGAAAGAATGTCTGGATTATATGCGAGTTCCTTAAGAGACATAATATGATGTATTTTAAGTGTTTTCTCTTCCTTTCTCTCGAGACAAATTAAGAATGTCTTTACTCTTTCTTTTCTTAGTGAAGAAAATTCATATTGAATATCATGTCCTCGTGAGGCAAAATAATAATTCCCTCTACTGTATTTATTTTCCTATGAGATATAAACCAGTCCCTTGATATCTTACCTAACTCTCGAGTCTTTTTTATACGGAGGAAGTATAAATGCCTTCTAAAAACGGCTCTAATTTATTTCCTCTGATTTAGTATAGCCATTTAGAATCTTGCCTAACACCTCTCACACTTGTCTTTCATAAAAAAATATCCAGAAAAGTATATCTTTATTTTAATTTATTTCCTTAAGGTGTGAAACCAGTTCTTTGGCAGACTTCCCAACTCCTTCCGATCCTGTATGTCCAGAAGTGTAATATAACCCAATAAATATACCTGCCTTTTATTACTACCGATTGTGTGTGTGTAGCAAGTCAACACCACACCGTATCACCACCTGAGAATGGATACCTTACTACAAGAACCACACCCATAAACTGAGCGCCACTATATTAGCTGTACGCGCCATTACCTGTGTACCGTTTCATCAAATACCTAACATCAGTTGACCTATTACCTAAGCTCCGCCCAATTAGGGAGATCTTCGTTCCTGGTTGATAAGTAAATCATTTGGTCACCAACAACCAACCAATAATTGTGACCGTAGCTTGGGATGCCTGTGTGTGTGTGTGTGTGTGTCTGTGTGTGTGTGTGTGTAGAGATTAGTCGATACAAGTTATTCTAACACCTGCAGTCATTGGTACTATGGGTGATTTATACTACAAGTTAATTAAAACACAGATGATGCTGAAACTGTATTTTTTTTTACTTTAAAATATGGAACTCATCTGAATAACTATAATGTAAAAATATGAGAAACACAAATGCACACACACACACACACACACACACACACACACACACACACACAGCAACAGTAACACTAAACACACAGATGGTGGTGTAATAAGTCATGCACGAAGACAATTAAGGAGCTTGACAGGAAGCAAGCCACTTCCGGCCATGCTTCTCCCCGAGGTCGACCGCCTGCCTCCACACACACACACACACACATATTCCTCACCATGTAACTAGTATTTAATATGACTCAGCCATACAATATTCTTGCCTAAGTGAACAATATATAGTTGTTAATTACCCGCCTAAAAAAAACTGTTCCATTTTCAGGAAGTTTCATCAGTGAGGAGGAAGACCAGCCTCAACAACTACAGTATAGCTTACACCAGCTACTGAGGATCAGTTCACCCTTCTCACTCACACATTGTAACCTGCAAGTCTCACCGGAAAACTACGATTTATATATATAATAATCAAGAGATATAACTAGGTGTTACAGTCACTAAGTAGTAGCTTGCAGCCAGAACAAAAGCTGTTAACTTTTATGGTAATTGAAGTATTAATGGGGAAATGAGTGCTAAATTACGATAAGACAAGCTACACAAGCGACCTAATGCATAATACTGTATTTAGTAAAAAAACAAATTTTAGTCCCGTAAGGACCAGTTGTGGCAGATATCATAAAATGTTGTACAGTATACGTAATGCAAGGAAGCGGGAGGTAAAAAGTTGTGGTGAATCAAGAAAAAAATTTGAAATTACTTCTTCCTGTTCACTTGGGGAAGTTGTCGTGCTCCGCGGATACTGAGGAAGGCAGGAGCTTCAGTAATTTCCATCGTTGCCATTATTTTTACTGAGCACACTTAAAGTAATATATATATATATATATATATATATATATATATATATATATATATATATATATATATATATATATATATATATATATATATATATATATATATATATATATATATATATATATATATATATAAATATATATATATATATATATATATATATATATATATATATATATATATATATATATATATATATATATATAT